>NC_053024.1:533930564-534116629 GCF_003073215.2 Triticum urartu
CGGAACCGAGCCAGTCGGTTGAAAACACCCCACTGGCCACACAGCTCCATCATGCTAATGTGGCACGGAGGATAAGTGTGGTTAGCCCTGTCTCGACCAGCCACAACGTCTCTTGTTCTAGGCAATTCTTCTATTTTCCAAGCTTTTTTAGTTATAATAACACCACAGCAAGCTAGCGCTGCTCTTCGTGTGTGCCCGTGCGTCTAAAGGTTAGACGATGGAGAGGAGAGAGAGATCGCAGACCTGGGACCCACCAGTAAGTGAGTCAACGGTCATGCACGTGTTGACGAGGCACTCCCTCTACTCTACTCAACGTAATACTGTATAAAATCAAGTTATGGGACAAAGCCAACAACCGTTGTTGTTTCAGGCTATCGACTTACGCTTTGTAGTCCAGGTTGCCAGTTCTAATCTCATCTTTCAGATTTGTAAGTTTTAGGTCCAAATTTGATCAATGACAAGTGGGACCCCCGTGTGTTGTTCCGATATTTCAGTGTAAGATGGTTTTTTGAACAAACACTTTGAGCGGTTAGACAAGTAACGACACGAGTTACACGTATTTTGCAAGTTTACGAACAAAAGGACAGCGGCGTAGAATATCACATCCCCCTCGCAGCTTAGATGATATGGTGATACGAGTTTTTACGTCGTTGGAACTGAGATCCAATGGCTTGGGAGTAGTCTTTGTAATTATGCGCAATTTCCAAACTCTCCAAGGTTTTTTTGCAAATAAAACATTCAGGCCTCGTGTGTGTCGCTGCATCTTGGATCGAACAGTCCCCTGTTGCTCATATTAGGTGCTCCACGTAGCTTAATTAGCCGCTACTGTGATACGAGCATCTAGGTTGTATGATCTGTGATCAGATGCTACATGCGTAGTACTTGTACTTTCTGCACAATTCCCAAACTCTCTCAGGCGTATATTGCAAAAACATTCAAACCTCCTACCGTGAGTCGTTAGATCTCCATGAACTCGTATCACCATAGAATCTACGGTGCGGGAGCACCTCATATTCTCCCGTGCGAGAAAACATCAGGTGCTCTCGCAGCTTGGATGGTACAGTGATATGAGCTTCGAGGTCATTTGATCTGAGATCCAATGGCATCTGAGCAGTCTTTGTGCTTGTAAGAAGTGGCCGAACTCTTTGGGAGCTTTTCTGCAAAAAAACATTCAAACCACCGTGTTGTTGGGTCGCAAATCCAACGTCTCCAAAGAGCTTGTATCACCAAAGCATCTAAGGTGTGGTAGCACATGATATTTTTACATACAGGAGAATACGATGTTCTCCTTCATCTTAGATGCTACGGTGATACGAGCTTTGAGGTTGTTGGATATGGGATCCAAGGGCATATTTGAGTAGTTTTTGTACAAATTGTGTGCAATTCTCAAACTCATTAAGGTTTCTTGTAAAAATATTAAGACATCATGTGAGCTGCTATATCTCAGATCAACAAGCTCCAAGCAACTCGTATCAGCATATAGCATCTAAGGTGTGGGGGCACATGATATTCTCCCGGGGAGGAGGGGGTGCATAACCAATCGATATTTGGGAGGGTGGGGACAAATATAATCTAAATAATCCTAAACAGAGCTTCACAATTTTATCTAGGGTCGAGGGGTTAACCCCCGACAATCTACATAGCTCCGCCTAAACACAACATTTGCATGTACTGTAGTACTAGACTTAATATTCATGTTTCAGTTTCATGTTCATTTTAAATATTGAATTGAGGAGCATGCATGTCTTTCATTTTACTCCCTTCGTTCCTAAATATTAGTCTTTTTAGAGATTTCCAATGGACTGCCACATATGGATGTATATAGACATATTTTAGAGTGTAGATTCACTCATTTTGCTCCGTATGTAGTCACTTGTTGAAATCACTAAAAGACTAATATTTAGGAACATAAGGAGTATTTTTGAATTCGTGTCATACATGCATGGTTTGAAAAAATAGATGCACTATACTTATTGGATTGTTGTTGTGTTCGTGTGTGTGTGTGGTCGTATGCTTGATATATACAATGTTTTCTCACCACCATACCGTTCATCTTTTAAATTGAATTTGCATTGAAAAACTTACTAGGGATACCATGAAATGTGAAATCCACGTTGAGATCACTATATCACAAACTCACTCTAATTCAAGAACTCGTCATAAATCAATTACCACATTGAGATTACTATTTGCAAGGAAAATACGGGCATTGTAATACACATAGATTCGTTCGGCAATTTAAAAGATTCCTTTCGTATTTTTTGAGGGATCGTTTCGTTTTCTCGAATGGTAGGACCCAATGGTGTACTAGCCAGACCTTGGCTCGTGTTGATCCAAGAAAAACGGGCTCGTGTCCTTCTAGTGGCGTGTGTGGTACGCAGATTAGCCAACCCCAACCAGTCGAGCCTCCGCGTTTCGAGTCGAAATATCTGGCGGCCAGAATTCCAGCCCTAGGAAATTCCCCTCATGTCCCCGGTCCATAATGACTACCGATGAACAACGGATGGATGCTTTAGTAAATAGACAACATTACCTACCGTGCCGAGCATGGTTCAATTCCCTCGGTCGCTGTTACCAAGGTCACCTGTCAACTGCATTGCCTATACTACACTAGGATGAGCACATAATTGAGCCCGTTTGTTCGTGCCTACTAGTACTTGAGTTAATATATACCCTAAAAAACTTGAGTTAATATATCAGGAAATGCACTGGTACAGAGGGATTATCCTTTTACTCTGCATATATAACTTATTTGAAGTCTAACTAGGCAAAAAGTTTGACCAAATCCTTTCTTAAGAAATACAACGGGAAAGATGTATCGCTTGAAAATTTATTGCATGATGCAGGTTATGATATTGTTTCTAATCCTGGATTTTATATTTTAGAAAATCCAAAAGTGACCAAAAATCCATGAAACTGAGCATGGTCATGTGATATGGCACAAATATTCCTACGTAATTTTTTTCTTCAATTTGAGACAAGTTGCTTATGAGAAGTTGCACAAAAGAAGAGCCAAGGTATTTTGGAACAAAGACCTGTCATGTTAAGGCGAACGCTTTCACTATTGAAACCATGGGAGTTTACCTGCCGCCACGAGTCCCGCTTCTCATTGGCAGGTGCCGTCCAAGCAAGCGTGTGAGTCGACGGGAGTCGTGCAAGTAGACCGCTGCGCCAGCTGACAGGGAGGCGTGCGAGAAGACCGCTGCACAGGCTCATCGGGAGGCGAGCCCTTTGACCAGGCTCCGCCGCCCACCTTCATCCCAACTGCTCCCACTTTTAATGTCGTCGGTGCTGCAGTTTAAAATCAACCCCATACTACCCGGTATTGCTACAATCTTCTCTCTTCCCCTCCGATTCTCATGTCATCTACCTCCAACCAGCCTGACCTAACCGTATGCCATGCCGCATCACGATGGTCTTCCCTTAGTCTTCTAGTTTCCTGAGGAAGACACCTAGCCAGAGTCTCAAGAACATAAGGCGCTATGGGACGAGCTTCAACCGGCCTTGCGGGAAGACGCCACGCCTGTCCCCACTCCTGTTCTGGCTCCCGTCGCCCCGTCCACACCAGCGCCCATCCCCGTGGCATTGATGGGTTGGGAGCCGCACATTGTCACCGAGCTTGATGCCACGGGGTTCCACGAGGTCCCCGCCGACTTTCACGCGCCCGTGCACCTGCCAGCGCATGCGCCTACGCGTGCACTGACGCGCCCACTTTTGCCGGTGTCCGTGCACCTACCAGCGTGCCATTGCCAGCGCCTGTCCCTGCGCGGGTGCCAGTGCCCCCCTCAGCGGCATGGATAGCCACCGTCGACCGCTTCCTTACACCAATGCCAGTCGCCTCCTCCCGCTAGTTGACTCACTCCTGGAGACCGAAGTCCAGAACATCGTGGCCTTCCTTGAATCTAGGGCCAATGTCCAGGAGTACGCCAACAATGGCGCAAGACACCATCGTCGCCGTTGTTGTCTATCAGTGGCCCGAGGACACACAGAGCACGGTAGAGGAGCCTCTTCCCAGCACAAGACGCTCCCGCTGCCGCCGTGTAATCTAAATTTGCCATGAAAAACATTCAGATTGCCATGCTTAAAATCCGAATGTTTATCAGTTCCGTTTATTTTAGATCGATCGTTGTATGAATATAAAGTTGGAGTCAGACTAAATGAAATCTAAGGTTTGATTGATTGAATGTTCTGCTAGAGCCGTATCAAATTAAATATAAAACGTCATCAAGCCACATGTTCCTTCTCATCCAATGACCTAGACTGCTTCAATGTCGAACGCTCAACATGTCGGGGGTTTGGTGCGACATATGCCAACGGATGGCTTATCATGGTGGGGGCGAGTAGAACGTCGCCGGTGCCTAGAAACGGGATGAGGCGAAGACATGTACGCCGGCGAATCTTACCCAGCTTCGGGGCTCTCCGGGGAGATAATACCCCTACTGCTGCTCTGCGGGGTCTCCGCATGATCACTATGGCCAAGTGTTTACACGGTTGCTCCTTGAGCTGTTTCTGGTGGTAGAAGAGGGCAAGGCTAGCTCTCTCCTTCTATCTGGTATGGTCTAGAACTACTGGGATCCAACCCCTTGCATGGGTGCCCTGGGGGGTTTATATAGGCCTACCCCCCAGGGGTACAATGGTAATTCGACTGGGTGCGGGCCCCGCTGTCAGTGCCTCTGACCTCCGACTTCTCCGCCGACTGCTGGGGCCCACCGACTGGTGGGCCCCGCCGACTGGTCTGGTACGGAGCCGACAGGCCGCGTCCGCCACGGGCGGGTCTTGCCGGCCGCTGATTACTGTAGCCGTGCTTCTGATGACGCAGGCTTGGTCATGGGGTCATGGCAACAGCCCCGCCGCTTGGCGGGCGATCACTTTGGCCACTCCCCATTTCATCTTGATTAATGGCGCGTGGGCCCCGGGGGAGGGCTCGGCCGACTCCCCCGGGCCGACTCCCGACGGGTCCGACTGGTGGTTCTCCCGCCGTCTCCCGAGGTCTCGCTGACTGGTGGGCCCTGCTGCCTCCAGGCCGTACAGACAAGCCGTCATGGGAGCAGGACTTGGTACTGTGGTGCTGATGTCAGGGCCGGCCGGCCAACAATGCCACGCCACACGGAGATCTTCCCGGGTACGGCGTGCTGTGGCCATGCCTGCCCTTGGTAAGGGGCGGGGAGTGGGCTTCACTGTAGCCACGCCCCTGCCCCATCCCCTTCAATGAGGTCATGGTTTGTTGGAGTCGCTGGCCGACTCCCCGAAGCCGGCTTCTCTGGAAGTCGTCCCTGGGACTCGGCCGTGAGCGGGCAGTCGGCCGCCCTGCCGTCGACTCCTCAGGAGGCGGCTCTTCGCCCCAGGGTCTTGAGGGGCGCAGCCTGCCCCGATGTCTTGAAAGGTTATGGGACTCGGCTTGGCCTACCCGTGGCCCATTACTCCGATAGTAGTTCCTGAAGCTGGTGAGGCGCCGCGGACGATCGGCTGAGAAGCCTCAGCAGTTTCTCTTTCCGGGTGCTCAACACATGGTCTTGATTGACTTCTACCGGGCTGACTAGAAGGAATCAGTCTTGCTCAACTTGGATTCACTTGATTCCGGCTCGCTCAGCATCTCGAACGCCGCGGCGGGATTTAAGCGGCGTGCTAGCTAAGCCTCTAGGCCGCCGCCCGTTCTTGGCCTGTTACGCAAGGGCACGTGGCTAGGCCGTCCTGCCAGCCCACACGCCCGATGGGACAGGCCCACAGGCGGGGCCCGCCACTACCGCGCCTCGGCGCCCGAGCGGATCCGCTGCGGCCCCGGTGGACGGTTGGGATTCCCGTGGAGTTACTGCGCGCAGTAACTTTACGTGGATCGTGGGGGTCGTGGGGTTGTGGGCGCTGTAAATCCCCACGTCCGCCCCCTCGGCTTCGCAGCCCATGGGGCTATAAGTAGGGGGAAGAGGGGGGCACGCGCCCCCCTCCTTCCCACTACCCCTCGCTCTCTTCCTCCTTGATGCTCCTCGCTCTCCTCCTTCCTCTTCTCTTCTACACTCTGCCGCACGCCCGAGCTCCGGCGAACGCTGCGGTGACAGCTCGCGATGAGTTCTTCCTCCGCTGCCGCGCCTCCCCCAGTGTGCTCCGGCAGCTGGGACGGTTCCGAAGTTCATGAAGACCACATCGAGTTCCTCTGCCGGACTCGTCGGCTTCCTAGCGAGGATCGCGTGCAGGTGTGTCTTGCGCCGGAGGGGGAGATTTCCCCCACCCCGCAGGAGGGTGAGCGGGTCATCTTCCGCTTGCACTGCCTGCGCGGGCTGGGGCCGCAGGCGAGCAGCTTTTTCCGGTCTTTCTTGGAGTTCTACGGCCTCTAGCCGCACCACCTCACCCCCAACACAGTGGTGCTGCTATCCGCCTTCGTGGCCTTGTGCGAAGGCTTCCTCGGAGTCCTCCCCACCATCGAGCTATGGGGGGAGTTCTTCTTCTCCAAGCTCGGCACCCAGGCCGCGGGCGTGCCGGCTCAATGCGGCGCCTTCATCGCCGTGCGAAGGTCAGGAGCCGACAACCCCTTCCCCTCCATATCGCTGATAAAGTCAGTGAAGATGTGGCAGAGATCCTACTTCTACGTCAGGAACGTCGCCACGAGGGGCGACTGGGTCAACCTGCCGGCTTTCGAAGCCAGCCCGTTGGCTGGGAGACTGCCCAACTGGTCGTACCGGGCCAGGTCGCTGACGCCTACGAGAGCCGGCGCCATCACACGACTCCGAGTGCTGACGCAGTCGGAGGGTTTGACTAGTCCGGACCTGTTGGCCGCCTTCGTTTCGCGCTGAGTTCTCCCACTCCAAGGCCGCCCTCACATGATATGCCAGATGAGTGGGCACCGCGACCCGAGTCGGATGTGCACCAAGGACATGCCTCACGAAGAGGTGGCCCTCATGGCGAACTACCTCTCGGACAGCAGGCTCCCGGAGGACTGGCGATTCGGCAAGGAGCCGTACTCCCGCGCCAAACCCCCGCCTGTGGTGATTCGCCTTTATTTTCTTTCTTTAGATTGTCTTCTTCTTGCCGGGTTTTGTTTTGACCAGTCGGCTATGGTTAGAATCCCCTTCTTCACCCACCAGCCGGCACCTCGAGGCCGGCCCGTGAGTTCGTCGCCGATCGGGCGGAGAGCGACGTCAACGACCCCGATCTGGGGGTGGAGGTTCTGGAAGACGACGCCGAGGGAGGAGGAGGGACAGCAGGCGACTTCAGGCCCTCGGCTACCTTCGCCGACTGGCCTGAAGACAACGCCGAGGGAGAAGTCGCCCCTCGCCATCGGCCAGGAGCCAGCCAGCCTGGCGCGGGCTCTTCTGCCGTGCCGGGCGCTCCAGGCGGCGGGAAGAAGCGCAGGGCTCGGCTGCAGCGACCCGGCGGGACATGGCAGCCGCGAAGGCCAACCGCTTCCGTAAAGAAGTGAAGAAGCCGCCGTTGGTCTCCGCGTAAGTATTCTGTCTTCAAAGTTTTATTCTTTCTTCGTGATTTGTCTGAGTCTCTACTTGCCCCTCTTTCTTCAGGGCTCCCCTCTCTCTTGAGCGGGTCACCGCCGCCTCCGTCATGGGGTCAGCGGAGACGTCCGCCACCACTCGGCGGATTGACCCCGCTGCTGACCTCCGGGAGGCGACGGAGCGGAATGCGCGGGAGAGGCGCAACGAAGAAGAGGCCCTCCGCCTGGAGAAGGCGGAGGTCGACAGGGCGGAGGCCTCCGCTAAGAAAAAACTAGCGGAGGCCGAAGTCGCCGCCGCGGCGAAGCAGCAGGCTGAGGAAGCCGCACGCCGCCAGTCGGCCTTGCTCGTCACCCCGCTGAACACTGCGCCGCCGCCCCGGAGTTCACAGGGCCAAGTGGAGAAGCCGGCGGGGAGAACCTCGTCGAGGAGAGGGAAGGCGGCGACCCCTCTACTCCGGACGCGAACGTTCCGCCGCCGCCTCCACCGTCGTCTGAAGGCGCGCAAGGCGAGCAGCCAGCGGACCCTCCAGTGCCGCCGACCGAAGACGACGCCATGGCGAGGCTACTCCTCCAAGTCGGCTCGCCAACGCGCCGTCGTCTAGAGAAGGCGACTTCGGCACCCTGCCCCCTGGAAGCTGGCACCGCCAGCTCGGCGGCCCCAGACGCCGAAGCGACGAGCGCCGCACCTGTTGGGTGGGTGCGAGGAGGCGGCACAGGGCCGCTGAATCG
Source organism: Triticum urartu (assembly GCF_003073215.2). Taxonomy (NCBI): domain Eukaryota; kingdom Viridiplantae; phylum Streptophyta; class Magnoliopsida; order Poales; family Poaceae; genus Triticum; species Triticum urartu. The sequence continues at coordinate 533,938,732 of NC_053024.1, forward strand.
GGCGCTCCTGGACGTCCAGGCGAAGCTCCGTGCTGAGGACGACGCTCTCTAGGGTTGCACCAAGGCGTTCCTAGCGTCGCGGGCAGCCGTCTGGGTATGTTTTTTTCCTTTGGTCTTTGTTTTCTTGCTCCTCTCTGTGGGGGCGCGCCAGCGCACCCACTGGGTGTAGTCCCCGAGTTTCGGGCCGGCTGCTGAGCAGGCGGCCCGGAACTCCAATTGATGAACTTCCGGATACTAACTTTGTCTGAAATGCTTGTCGGAGGATTACCACAACCTCCGCGTCACTGCCTTCAACCGTAACGTTGAAGAGCTGGGCAAGCGGACTGCCGACTTGGCGGAGAGCCGGAGTAAGTCCCTTTTTTTTCTCTGCGGGGGCGCGCTAGCGCACCCGCGGGCTGTAGTCCCCGAGATTCGGGCCGGCTGCTGAGCAGCCGGGCCGGATCTCCCCGGCGACCTACTTTATTGACGATTGTTGTCTTTCTTCCTTTCCTTTAGGAGCCAACACTGCTCTTCAACAGCAGCTGAGTGAAGCCAACTCCGCCCTGCACGCCAAAGGGGAGGAGTGCAGCAAGCTCGCCATAGAGCACGATCTGCTGGCCACTCAGTTGGCAGAGCAGAAGGAGCTGCTTGTGAAGTCGCAGAGGGAGGCGGAGGAGACGAAAAACGCCCTCTTGGCCGAGTTCGCGAGCGAGCGCTCTCCTGGTCTGACAAGGAGGCGCTGTTGTCCTCCGGCTTCCACGAGATTGAAGACATCATTGATGGTGAGCCTCTTTATTTTCTTTCTTCGAGCTGCCGACTTAGATCGTGCCGACTCCTGGTTTTTGACTTGCTTCTTCGTTTCTTCGTGTCTATGCAGACTTCTTCCCTAGGCAGTCGCAGGCCGCCATCCAAGCCATCGAGGCTGACCGTGAAGGTCGGAGGGCGGAGGGCGCAGAGATCGCCGTCGATGCCCCCCGAACTCTTGACGAGCACATCCTGAGCATCGAGGCTCGCCTCCGGCCGGCTCACCGGATGCTGCGCCGGCTCCAGCGCATCGGTGCCCAGGCGATTGCCGCCCTTTGGCCGGATATGTAGGCTCCGCGCACCCCTAGCCTGACGGCCAACTGGCTGAAGGTCGCGGCTGGTTGTCTTAAGGCCTGGAAGGGCTCTTCGGCCTGGGCTGGAGCGCGCCGGGCCTTGGAGTTCGTCAAGGCGTGGTACCCGGGACTGGATCTAGACCGGTTGGCCACGCTTCGGTCGGAGGCCCAGCCGGAGCTGGCGGCTGCGGAAGATGCCCTCGTCAAACATGCTGCGGCGATCGCCGAGTACACCGACACCAGCAACATCGTCCCCGAGCGGTCGGAAGACGGCGAGGAGGTACCGCCGGAGTGGTTTGGGATGAACCCAGACTACGGCGAAGACTCGACGGAGGTGATTGGCTCCAGTGTCGAGGAGGAGGACGAGGCGGAGGATGGGGGCGAGGCGGAGGCACCAGAAGGCGGAGCAGACGGCCAGCCTCAGCCCGACCATGCCTCCAGCAACGAGCCGCATGCGACCGAGTCGACTGCCGCCAGAGGTGATCAAGCCGAGACTAGCCAGCCGGCTGCCCCGACGCCTGACGCTGGCGCCTCCTCCGACCCTCCGAATCCGGCTGCTGCCTCCTGAGCTGCCGCTGTATCTTTTATTTTATCTACTTCAGTAGTCTTTGAAGAACTTGTTAATTCGCACAATTCCACCCGCGGGGTGTATTTTGAACCTCTACTCGACAATTCGGCCAAGGGCCTATGTTATGTAAATATATATATATATCTATCTTTTCTTGCTCATTGTTCTTTTGGCTTTTTTCCTTTGTCGCTTTCTCTTAGTTGCCTGTCTTGCCAATCGGACAGCCGCTCTGCGGACTGTTGCTGGATCAAGTGCTAGGCTACTTTGGGAAAGCAAGTACTTAGCCGATTTCAACATATTTTTTTTTGAGCAAGTTGGATAGGAGTCGGCAGTTCGACTATCTGAGAGTTGGTTTGCGAGAAAGGCTGGAGGCCATCTTGAGCTATGTTTTATGCTTTGAGTCCTTAGCCATTTTTCATGCAAGTGCCCATTCTACCTTACTGCTGCCCACCGTACAGTCGCTCTGCGAGCTGCGGCTTCTGACAGGAGACGGTTTTAGGCGTTTACACACTACTTATCCGACTGCAGGAAGCATTTCATAGTGCAAGGCGGCAAGTCCCCGGGTCGACTTGTCGAGCCCGGTGCCAAACGGCATGACGAAGAGTAACATACTTGTAGGCATAATTTTTATCATACAGACAAAAGAGGGCAGTCCCCGAGCTCGTCTCGGGGGGCCCGAAGTCTTGGTACTTTAATACAAAAGGTAGCATGGTACATACTGCATCAACTGTAAAATCTTCAGAGGAGATTTTCATTCCATGGCCGCTCTGTCTCCTTGCCGGAGTCGTCCCTCTTGCGTGCTCGGGGCTTCTGGGCGTCGATCAGGTAGTAGGAATCGTTGCCCAGTACTTTGCTGATGATGAAAGGGCCTTCCCAAGGCGCCGACAGCTTGTGCTGGCCGGCTGTTCGCTGGATTAGCCGGAGCACAAGGTCGCCTTCTTGGAAAGATCTTGGCCTGACCTTCCTGTTGTGGTATCGGCGCAGGCTCTGCTGGTAGATGCTGGACCGGCTGAGTGCCAACAGCCGGCCCTCTTCCAGCAGATCGACGCCGTCTTGTCGTGCTTCTTCTGCTTCCTCCTCGGTGTACATGGTGACTCGTGGGGAGTCAAACTCGATGTCCGTTGGGATGAAAGCTTCGGCACCGTAGAGGACGAAGGGCATGAAGCCGGTTGACTTGTTTGGAATCATGCGCAGACTCCAGAGGATGGCTGGCAGCTCATCGAGCCAGCAGCCAGCCGAGCGCTCCAGAGGCTCGATCGACCGAGGCTTGATGCCGGACAGGATGAGGCCATTTGCTCGCTCCACTTGGGCATTTGACTGCGGATGGGCGACGGACGCTAGGTCCAGTCGGATGCCCTGTGTTGCGCAGAAACGGGCCAAGGCGCCTTTGGCAAAATTTGTGCCGTTGTCGATGATGATGTTGTGTGGTATGCCGTACCGAATTGTGATATCGGTGATGAAGGTCACGGCAGTCGGACCGTTCAGTTTCTTAATTGGCTTCGCTTCCACCCACTTGGTGAACTTGTCCACTGCGACAAGTAGGTGAGTTAAACCACCTCGTGCTGTCTTGAATGGTCCCACCATGTCTAGACCCCAAACTGTGAAAGGCCAGGCAATGGGGATGGTCTTGAGCACAGAAGCCGGCTGGTGCGACTTGGAGCTGAACTTCTAGCACCCTTTGCATTTTGGACCAACTCCTTGGCCTCTTCCAAGGCAGTCGGCCAGAAGAAACCGTGCCGAAAGGCTTTGGCGACGAGTGCTCTTGAAGCCGCATGGTGGCCGCATTCGCCTTGATGGATGTCTTTGAGAATCGCCTAGCCTTGCTCTGGCTCTACGCAGCGCTGGTAGACACCAGTGACGCTGCGCCTGACCAGCTCTCTGTTGACTATGGTATAGGCTGCCGCCCGGCGTTGTACTTGCCGAGCTGAGGTCTCATCAGTTGGTAGCTCTTTGTTCACCAGGAATTTGAGGATGGGCTGGGCCCATGAGGGTGCTGCTATTTCTTCGACTACTAGAACTGCGACTTGGACGAGCGCGGCTAGGCTGGGAGGCGGCGGGTTGGAGTCAACAGCCGCTTGCTGGGTTGATGAAGTCCCTAGGCCGACTGGCGCGGTCCTTGGGCCGAGTTCTGGAATCTTCGAGTCCGCCACCACAGTCCCTGGGCCGGGCTCGACTGCGGCTTTGGAGTCATCCGCGAAAGTCCCCGTTCCGTCTGCCGGAGCTTTGGAGTCGGATCCGTCGTCTTCGGGAGGAGCCGGCACAAAAATGGAGTCTGATTCTGGTGAAGGCTTGACAGATGGCTTGAGGAGGCGTTGAAGGGCGACGCCAGATGGTATCGCTTGGCGGGTAGAGCCGATTCGTGCCAAGGCGTATGCTTGGTCGTTGTCGTTTCTTGGCACATGGAGGAACTCGCACCCTTCGAAATACCCGCTGAGTTGCTGCACGAGGAAATGGTAGCTCACCATGTTTGCGTCTTTCGCGTCCCAGCCGCCAGATGACTGCTGGACCACTAAATCCGAGTCGCCATAACACAAGATCCGGCGGATGCCAAGTTCTTTGGCAAGCCGGAGCCCGTGAATGAGCACCTCGTACTCGGCAACGTTGTTGGAGGCGGCAAAATGGATTTGCAGTGCATATTTGAGCTTGTCGCCTTTAGGAGAGGTGAGGACGACGCCGGCTCCCAAGCCGGTGCGCATCTTGGAGCCGTCGAAGTGCATTCGCCAATGGGTGGAGTCAGGCGCTGGAGGCAGGTACTGGGTCTCAGCCCAGTCGACGAGGAAGTCGGCCAGCGCTTGTGATTTGATAGCGGTGCGGGGCTGGTAGTAGATGGTGTAAGGAGCTAGCTCTATGGCCCACTTGGCCACTCGACCAGAGGCATCTCGGCTACCGATGATCTCGGCAAGTGGGGTCGTGTAGACCACTGTGATTGGATGCTCTTGAAAGTAAGGCTTCAATTTCTTGGCAGCAAAGTGTACGCCATAGCACATCTTCTGGTAGTGGGGGTAGTTCTACTTGGAGGTCGACAGTACCTCGCTCAGGTAATATACTGGTCTCTGGACAGGCAGCACCTTGCCTTCCTCCTTGCCCTCCACTACCATGATTGTGCTGACTACTCGGCTGGTGGCGGCGATGTACATGAGCATAGGTTCCTTGGGAGTCGGAGCCGCCAGGATGGGTGGAGTAGTCAGCATCTTCTTCAACTGGTGAAAAGCTTCGTCCGCCTTATGGTTCCACTCGAAAAAAGTGGTCTTATTCATGAGTTGGTATAAGGGGAGAGCTTTCTCACCCAGCCGACTGATGAATCGGCTGATGGACGCTAAGCAGCCGGTGAACCTCTGCACATCCAGCAGTCGGCTGAGTACCTCCATTCTCTCGATGGCCTTGATTTTTACTGGGTTGCATTCTATGCCGCGTTCAGAGACCAGGAAACCTAGCAGCTGGCCGGCTGGTACTCCGAAGACACACTTCTCGGGGTTGAGCTTGATCTGGAACCGGCGCAGGTTCTCAAAGGTCTCCTTGAGGTCTTCCAGCAGTGTTCCATGCTTTTCCATCTTCACCACCACATCGTCCACATAAACGTGGGCGTTCCGGCCGAGCTTCTTGAGGAGACACTTCTGCATGCAACGCTGAAAGGTGGCGACGGCATTCCTCAAGCCGAACGTCATGGTGAGGTAGCAGAATGCTCCAAACGGCATGATGAAGGCGGTATTCAATCTGTCAGCCAGGTTCAGCTTGATCTGGTGATATCCTGAGTATGCATCCAAGAAACTCAACAGCTCGCATCCGGCTGTGGAGTCTATCACCTGATCAATTCTTGGCAGAGCAAACGGGTCCTTGGGGCAGGCCTTGTTGAGGCTCGTGTAGTCAATACACATTCGCCACTGCTTGTTCTTCTTTAGTACCAGGACCGGATTTGCCAGCCACTCCGGAAAGAAAACTTCCATAATGAAGCCGGCTGCTAGGAGTCGGGCTATCTCTTCTCCGACAACTCTTCTCTTCTCTTCTGATAAGCGGCGCAGGGGCTGCCTGACCGGCTTTGCATCAGATCGGACATGTAACTTGTGCTCGGCGAAATCCGTTGGTACACCTGGCATGTCTTTGGGGGACCATGTGAAGATGTCCCGATTCTCACGGAGGAAATTGACGAGCTCGCCTTCCTATTTGCTGTCGAGGTTCGCACCTATGACAGCGTACCTCTCCGGGTGCTCCGGATCCAAGGGTATCTTCTTTGTCTCTTTGGCCGGCTTGAATGAACCTTCGGCTTCTGACTCCTTCGGGTCGGGCGATATCTCCGGCTGCTTGCCGGCCATCGCCACAACTCGTTCAAGGAGTCGCTTCTCCGCTGCGATCACCAGGGACTCGGCCAGCCGACTGCTCTCGGCCGCGCAAGCGGACGACTTCCGGTAGTCGCCGGCCACAGTTAGAATTCCCCTGGAACTGGGCATCTTCATCTTGAGGTAGGCGTAGTGGGGGACCGCCATGAACTTGGCCAAGGCGGGTCGGCCAAGTAGCGCATGGTATGGGCTCTCAAGGTCCACCACCTCAAACCAAACAAACTCTCTTCGGGAGTGATCTTTGTCCCCAAAGAGGACGTCCATCAGGATCTTGCCGATTGGTGAGCAGGAAAGCCCAGGAACAATGCCGTGGAACACGGTCCGGCTGTTCTGAAGCTGTCTTTGCTTGATTCCTAACTTCTCCATGGTGTCCTTGTACAGGATATTGATGCTGCTACCCCCGTCTATCAGAACTCGCGAGAAACGCGCAGCCCGTTTGTCCGTAGCAAAGGTGGCGTCCAGGACCAAGGCATAGGAGCCCGGACTCTGCATCACTTCTGGGTGGTCAGCCCTACTCTAGCTGATGGGCTTCTCAGACCAGTGCATGAACTCTAGCGTCTCTAAGGCTACTGCATTCACCTCTTGTTGCTGCAGCCGCCTGCTGCGTCGATCATCAGCCACACTGGTGAACACCACATAGACTCCATGCTTTTTAGGGTATTCGTCTTGTACTGCGCCGACTGGCCTGACTGCCGGCTGCTGGGGCGGAGGCGGAGGCAGCTGCCCAGCAGGCGGGGGTGGCAGGAGGCCGTCTCCCTTGGCGATCCTGGTGAGCCAGTGGCACTTCCGGGTGGTGTGATTCGACGACTTCGCGCCGCTGTGGAACTTGCAAGGTCCATCCAAGGTCTGCTCATAGGAGAAGGTCGGCAACCAGTTTGGATTGCCGCCTTTCTGTCGCTTGGGCGGAGGCTGCTCTTCTGGCTGCTGGGCTTCAATGGTCGCGACCTGCCGGCTGCCGGAAGCCGGCTACGGGGCCTTGCGCTTGTTATCGCCCTGTTGTTGCCGCCGGCCGGCGTCTGCCGCCGGAGTTCTTGGAGCCTGAGGAGCTACTTCGCCAGTCGTGCTGATTTGAATTTCCGCCTTCATGGAGGATTCGGCCGTGGCGTACTTGTCCGCTATGATCAGCAGCTCGTCGAGGCTTTCTGGCTCGTCACAGAGGAGCTTGTGCTTGAGGAGGGTGCCTTCTCGGCACCCGGCTGTGAAGTACTCGATGGCCTGCACCTCGTGCACGCCCTCGCAGGAGTTCTGGAACTCAGCCCAACGCGTGAGGTAGTCGCGAGTCGACTCGTCAGGACCTTGCACGCACAAGGAGAGCTGACGAGGCTTGGGAGGACGCTTGTACGTGCTGGTGAAGTTGCGGACAAACGCTTCAATGAAGTCGACCCAGCTGTTGATGCTGCGGGGCTTTAGGCTATTCAGCCATGTCCGAGCCGTGCCCTGGAGCATGAGCAGAACGTACTTTACGGCGACACGCTTGTTGCCGTTTGCTATGCTAACAGCCGTGGAGTAGTCGACTAGCCAGTCTTTCGGCTTCACAAAGCCAGTATACTTGGGCATGTCTCTTGGGAGCGTGAACCCTCTTGGAAAGGGCTCGTCCTGAATGCGGGGCCCGAAACAAGGCGGACCCAGCTCGTCTTCTTCTTCCAGCGCCAGGGACCGGTGAAGTCGGTCGATCCGGTGGCGGGCGTCATTCTCTCCAACTCCCTCTCGGCGGCCAAGGCGGTCACCGAGAGTCGGATGGTCAATAGGCGGCGGGGAGACTCGCCTCTCCTTGCAGGGAGGGGGAGGCGGACAGTCGTCCCATCGTTCCACTCCTCTCGGGCGGCCATCTTGGTCGCGCTCTATGGTAATGCGAGTCCGACTGTGGCTGACAGCCGGCTCCTTGTCCTTTCTTCCTCGGGCGCCGCCAGTCGGCGTCCGAGACGTCGCGCCTTGATCTCGGTGCGGGTCGTCGTTTGGCCGCTGCAGCGCCTCCTTGCGGCAGCCGGCCACGTTCTGCGCGGCGGCCGCGTCGAGGAGTCGCTGGACTCGCTCCATCATGAGGCGGCGTTCTTCACCCTCGAAATTGTCCAGCTCATCCGCCGCTGCCTGGGCGGCTCGGATCTTCTCCACCGGTGTAGCGTACACAGGGCGGCTAGCCCCAAACAGGCTGGCGATGGCTACGCCGCACTGCTGGACCGTGCCAAGGCGGCTGGGCCCTGCTGGGGCCGGCGAGCCGCCAACGGCGCGATCCATCTCCCACTGGTAAGCTTCTGACAAGCGTCTCATGCTGGCCAGCTTCTTCACGCCTTCAACGAGCTGAAGGCGGCGTGCTTCTAGCGTCTCCGCGTCAGCACCTTCCGGAATGGGCGCAGCTAGGTCTTGCAGCGCCGCGCCGAGTGAGTCGGGCGCTCCTCCACCAGGGAACTCGTCATGACTGATGACTAGCACCTCAGTGATGGTGCTTCCGTCGCTCTCTGCGTGGGGGAGAGGTTCGTCGTAGACCACCACATTGGTGGGAAACGCGTCGATCGACACGGTGTTGGAGTCGACCAGCATCGGGTCGGTGGAGCCTACGGACTCCAAGTCTATGGCGGGCTCGCCGGAAACGTGGAGTTGATCGAGGAGGCCCGCGAGGAGGTTCTCGGGGCCGCCCGTGCCTGTGTCGGACGCAGGTTCGTCGGAGAGGCGGACCTCGCCGACAAGTTCGGCCAAGGAGCTGGCTGCGCAGGCGATCTCAACATCGCGCAGCGCGTCGATGCAAACTTCGCCTGGCGTGCCTGGCTGGCTGCGCTCGCCAGGGAGGAAAAGGGTTCCCGTCCAGAACAGATCTCCGGACGGTGGTGCACCAGGCCCCACTGTGGGCGCCAAATGTCGGGGGTATGGTGCGACATATGCCAACGGATGGCTTATCATGGTGGGGGCGAGTAGAACGTCACCGGTGCCTGGAAACGGGATAAGGCGATGACATGCACGCCGGCGAATCTTACCCAGCTTCGAGGCTCTCCGGGAGATAATACCCCTACTGCTGCTCTGCGGGGTCTCCGCATGATCACTATGGCCAAGTGTTTACACGGTTGCTCCTTGAGCTGTTTCTGGTGGTAGAAGAGGGCAAGGCTAGCTCTCTCCTTCTATCTGGTATGATCTAGAACTACTGGGATCCAACCCCTTGCATGGGTGCCCTGGGGGGTTTATATAGGCCTACCCCCCAGGGGTACAATGGTAATTCGACTGGGCACGGGCCCCGCCGTCAGTGCCTCCAAAATCCGACTTCTCCGCCGACTGCTGGGGCCCGCCGACTGGTCTGGTACGGAGCCGACAGGCCGCGTCCGCCGCGGGCGGGTCTTGCCGGCCGCTGATTACTGTAGCCGTGCTTCTGATGACGCAGGCTTGGTCATGGGGTCGTGGCAACAGCCCCGCCGCCTGGCGGGCGATCACTGTGGCCACACCCCATCTCATCTTGATTAATGGCGCGTGGGCCCTGGGGGAGGGCTTGGCCGACTCCCGACGGGTCCGACTGGTGGTTCTCCCGCCGTCTCCCGAGGTCTCGCTGACTGGTGGGCCCTGCTGCCTCCAGGCCGTACAGACAAGCCGTCGTGGGAGCAGGACTTGGTACTGTGGTGCTGATGTCAGGGCCGGCCGGGCAACAGTGCCACGCCGCACGGAGATCTTCCCGGGTACGGCGTGCTGTGGCCATGCCTGCCCTTGGTAAGGGGCGGGGAGTGGGTTCACTGTAGCCACGCCCCTGCCCCGTCCCCTTCGATGAGGTCATGGTTTGTTGGAGTCGCTGGCCGACTCCCCAAAGCCGGCTTCCCTGGAAGTCGTCCCTGGGACTCAGCCGTGAGCGGGCAGTCGGCCGCCCTGCCGTCGACTCCTCAAGAGGCGGCTCTTCGCCCCGGGGTCTTGAGGGGCGCAGCCTGCCCCGACGTCTTGAAAGGTTATGGGACTCGGCTTGGCCTGCCCGTGGCCCATTACTCCGACACAACACGTTTAGCGTGTAGTTAATTTCATGCCAAAACTAGTGCTAATCACATAATAACACACAAATAATATCCTACTTAATATACGCATGCACTTAATATACTTCCAAATTAACGTGTGTTGCACGTACACATTGGCTAGTACTACTAGTACGTGAAACTGGTGCCGTAACTTGTGAACGCGTCCAGATATAGTCAACGGCAACATCGCCCGCGAGTTCTTCGTGTTTGCCCGTGCGTCTAAACAAAGAAGAGGAGGAGAGAGAGTACACATGGAACCCACCAGTAAGTGAAGGCGAATAGTACGTGCTAACGAGCCGGTCCCACTAATGTACTAAAAATAATATTACATGTTATCCATTAAATAGGCTGTGGTAATATAAAAATATTATATGAACAAACGAGCCGGTCCCACTAATGTACTAACAATAATATTACATGTTATCCATTAAATAGGTTGTGGTAATATAAAAATATTATATGAACAAAGGGCGAATAGTACGTGCTAACGATCCTCATCCTTTATTTTTCAATTTGTATATGCGTCCAAATTTGTTTCATGACAGGTGGGCCCCTCGGTATGTAGTTTGTAGCACTTTAATTTGTGGGTGGAAATTTGTTCCATTCCAGGTGGACTATCGGTATGTAGTTTTGTAGCTTATTTGTAATAATTAAAGAGAACAATAGAGTTTTTTGCAATAATACCATGTTGCGACGTTGAAGGCGAGAAAGGACGTGCGGGGAAGCGATGACCGAGCCAGAGGGAAATCAATTGGGGGAGGTGTGGGGGTTGCAACGGTGTTTGGAGTAGTTGTGGGCCGAATGCTACGAAAATATAGTCTAAACCCATCGGAATAAATGCCTACACAAATTAATCCAAGGTTGGAGTCCCCCTCGCAATGTAAATACCTCCGGCTTTGCGAGGGATGGAGAGGTAGCTTCAATGTGTGGAAGATACGGCGTGAGAAAGCGAGGTCAATCGAGAGACATATAGATAGAGAGACAAAGTGAGCGTGGTCTGACATTAATTGAAAAGATATATATATGCTCTGGAGAGATATTGTCCGATTGAGCTTTTGGGAAGAGTGAGGGCTGTAAGATAGAGCTTGAGAGATGATCCAGTCACACACATGTAGATATATTTTGTGTGTGGGAGGAAGCAAGGTCAATCGATTACATATATAAAGGGAGAGAGATTGAGCGAGTGTGGGTCGTCGTGCGATCGAAAGAGTGAGACGGGTTGGAGAGAGTGACCTAAATAGACAATGTGAGTGAGAGAGTATAAAATATGAATATGTCGAATTGGGCTCAAACATGGAGATATATCATTTGTGTGTGAAAGAAAACGAGGTTAATCGAGACTCAGATAAAGGGAGCGAGATTGAGCGAGTGTGGCCCGCCGTGCGAAAGAAAGAGTGAGACAGTCTCGAGGGAATGACCTAGATAGACAACGTGCGTGCGTGCGCACAAGAGGTTGGGGGCTAGATAGGCAATGCACGTATCTAGCGAGAGAGGGTGGGAGGGAGAGAGAGCGAGCTCGGCATGGGGTGCAATGGCGGGTGTGTGAGGTAAATACATTTGGTAACAGAGGGTAAAAAGGGGGTTGTGTAGTTGAGAGAGTTAGAGATCGAAACATGGAGAGAAAGAATGAACGTGTGTCGGAAACTGATAGCTTCCTCATATGGTTAGGAGAGGAAGATTGACCGATACAGGAAGTATGTAGCATGTGTGCGGGGGGGGGGGGGGGGGGTGGGGCTAAAAACAGCATTTGAATATAGATAGTATGAGACTTAATATCGATGTTTCAATTCGGTGTACATTGTAAGATTTGAAATGAGGACCATGCATATGGGTAATTATTTCGAATTCGTGCCATACTAGGTTTGGAAAAGTTGACATTGACTCGATTGTTGTGCTATTTACTAGCAAGAGGCCAATGCGTTGCATGGAACATCAAGATGCATTTATATGAGTTGTTTATCTCGTGGGAGATGAAGATGAACGAGGGAAGTCCTTATCTGCAAATGTGGAGAGGGGTGCGGGTATCTTTTTGCAAAATTTTCATAGTTTGCTTTCTATCCGTCAGATATAGATCGGACGGTCTATATTGGAGGATGGCAGGCACACCATCATCACCAACTCGGTTTTTTTATAAGAGTAGATATTAGGTCATATGTTTTAATCCATCCAAAGTTTTCTCACTACCATGGTGTTCAACATATACATATGAATTTGTATGAAAAAAGTAGCCTGGATACCATGAAATGTGAAATCCACGTTAGAATTGGAGATCGCTATGTGACACACACTCTAATTCAAATAACTAATTATGTGACACACACACTCTAATCCACGTTAGCGTGGATACCGTTTTGATTTTTTTTCAAATAACTCCTCATTAATTAATTTATAGTATCTCGTTTCAAATGACTAATTATTCGCAAGGAAAACACGGTCATGGTAATACATACATATTCGTTTACAAATGAAAGAAGATTCGTTTGCATTCTCAAATGTAGGCGCACCAGGCAGACCAGGGTCGTGTCGTGGTGGTTGCGTGTGTCGTACGGACGCTTAGCACCCAGCCATCCACCCCCCCCCCCCCCCCCCCCCCCCCCCCCCCCAAAAAAAACCAACGACAAAATAAGTTCGCACCTCCACGTTTCAAATTGAAATATATGGCGGCCCCAAGAAAAATCTCCCTTCTCCATCGTCCCTTCCACGTCCAGATTGCTCAAATTCCTAAATTCGCCGCCAACCCAAGCAAAGTTCGAACCGCCCCTCGTCTCGTCTCTTTCCCCACCTCTGTGCCGGATGACAACGATGAAGACAATGGTCGCGCTTCACCACCGCACCGGAGCTACCTCATCTACGCCCTCGTCCACCGCACTGGATGGTTGATACGTCTCCAATGTATCTATAATTTTTGATTGCTTCATGCTATATTATTTACTATTTTGAATGTATATGGGCTTTATTATACACTTTTATATCATTTTTGGGACAAACCTATTAACCCAGAGCCCAGTGCCAGTTTCTGTTTTACCCTGTTTTAGGGTTTCGAAGAAAAGGAAAATCAAACGGAGTCCAATTGACCTGAAACTTCACGGAACTCATTTTTGGAAGGAAAGAAGCCCAGAAGACTTGGAGTGCACGTCGGGGGATCTGCGAGGAGGTCACCAGGCAGGGGGGCACGCCCACCCCCCTGGGCACGCCCTCCACCCTCGTGAGCCCCTCGTGGCCCCCCTGATGTACTTCTTCCACCTATATATCTCCATATACCCTAAAAACATCCGGGAGCACAATAGATCGGGAGTTCCGCCGCCAGAAGCCTCCGTAGCCACCGAAAGCCAATCTAGACCCGTTCCGGCACCCTACCGGAGGGGGCAATCCTTCCCCAGTGGCCATCTTCATCATCCCGGTGCTCTCCAAGACAAGGAGGGAGTAGTTCTCCCTCGGGGCTGAGGGTATGTACCAGTGGCTATGTGTTTGATCTCTCTCTCTCTCTCGTGTTCTTGAGGTGATACGATCTTGATGTATCGCGAGCTTTGCTATTATATTTGGATCCTATGATGTTTCCTCCCCCCTCTACTCTCTTGTAATGAATTGAGTTTCCCCTTTGAAGTTATCTTATCGGATTGAGTCTTTAAATATTTGAGAACACTTGATGTATGTCTTGCCATGGATATCTGTGGTGACAATGGGATATCACGTGATTCACTTGATGTATGTTTTGATGACCAACTTGCGGGTTCCTCCCATGAACCTATGCATAGGGGTTGGCACACGTGTTCGTCGTGATTCTCCGGTAGGTACTTTGGGGCACTCTTTGAGGTTCTATGTGTTGGTTGAATAGATGAATCTGAGATTGTGTGACGCATATCATATAATCATGCCCACGGATACTTGAGGTGACATTGGAGTATCTAGGTGACATTAGGGTTTTGGTTGATTTGTGTCTTAAGGTGTTATTCTAGTACGAACTCTAGGGCTGTTTGTGACACTTATAGGAATAGCCCAACGGATTGATTGGAAAGAATAACTTTGAGGTGGTTTCGTACCCTACCATAATCTCTTTGTTCATTCTCCGCTATTAGTGACTTTGGAGTGACTCTTTGTTGCATGTTGAGGGATAGTTATGTGATCCAATTATGCTATTATTGTTGAGAGGAATTGCACTAGTGAAAGTATGAACCCTAGGCCTTATTTCCTAGCATTGCAATACCATTTACGCTCACTTTTATCATTAGTTACCTTGCTGTTTTTATAATTTCAGATTACAAATACCTTTATCTGCCATCCATATACCACTTGTATCACCATCTCTTCGCCGAACTAGTGCACCTATACAATTTACCATTGTATTGGGTGTGTTGGGGACACAAGAGACTCTTTGTTATTTGGTTGCAGGGTTGCTTGAAAGAGACCATCTTCATCCTACGCCTCCTACAGATTGATAAACCTTAGGTCATCCACTTGAGGAAAATTTGCTACTGTCCTACAAACCTCTGCACTTGGAGGCCCAACAACGTCTACAAGAAGAAGGTTGTGTAGTAGACATCAAGCTCTTTTCTGGCGCCATTGCCGGGGAAGTTAGTGCTTGAAGGTATATCTTTAGATCTTGCAATCGAGTCTTTAAGTTTCTTGTTTTAACACTAGTTTAGTTTATAAAAGAAAACTATAAAAAATGGAATTGAGTTTTTCTCATACGCTTCACCTTTTTAATATCTTTCGTGAGTATGATGGAAAGGATAATTGTGCTCAAGTGCTAGAAGAAGAAATCTATAAAATGTTTGGCACTAAATATTTGAATGATGAGCATGATTGCAATTTTGTTAGTATGAATTCCTTGAATATCCATGATGCTAATGATATGCAAAGCCACAAGCTTGGGGAAGCTATGTTTGATGAAGATGATATTTTTTGTCCCCCAAGTTTTGATGAGCAAATTTATTATGATGAAAGCATGCCTCCTATCTATGATGATTATTTTGATGACACATATGCTTTAAAGAATAATGATAACCATGAAACTTGTCATCTTGATCTTAATTTTCAATCACATGATAGTTATTTTGTTGAGTTTGCTCCCACTATTATTCATGAGAAGAATTTTGCTTGTGTGGAGAGTAGTAAATGTTCTATGCTTGTAGATCATGAAAAGAATGCTTTAGGTTCTGGTTATATTGTTGAATTCATTCATGATGCTACTGAAAATTATTATGAGGGAGGAACATATGCTTGTAGGAATTGCAATAATATCAAGTTTCCCCTCTATGTGCTTAAAATTTTGAAGTTATGCTTGTTTTACCTTCCTATGCAAGTTGATTATTGTTCCCATAAGTTGTTTGCTCACAAAACCCCTATACATAGGAAGTGGGTAAGACTTAAATGTGCTAGTCATATTCTTCATGATGCTCTCTTTATGTTTCAATTCTTATCTTTTATGTGAGCATCGTTGAAATCATCATGCCTAGCTAGGGGCGTTAAACGATAGAGCTTGTTGGGAGGCAACCCAATTTTATTTTAGTTCCTTGCTTTTTGTTCCTGTTTGGTAATAAATAATTCATATATCCTATGTTTAGATGTGGTTTTATGCTTTTAATTAGTGTTTTTGCCAAGTAGAACCTTTGGGAAGACTTGGGGAAAGTCTTGTTGATCATGCTGTAAAAAAACAGAAACTTTAGCGCTCACGAGAACTACTGCCATTTTTATTTGGAGAGTGATATTTAGTTAATTATTTTTGCAGATGATTAATAGATAAATTCCTTAGGTCCAGAAATTTATTTGAGAATTTTATGAGTTCCATAAGTATACGTTTTATCCAGATTACTACAGACTGTTCTGTTTTTGACAGATTCTGTTTTTCGTGTGTTGTTTGCTTATTTTGATGAATCTATGAGTAGTATCGGAGGGTATGAACCATAGATAAGTTGGAGTATAGTATATATTACACCAATATTAATTAAGAATGAGTTCATTACAGTACCTTGAAGTGGTGATTTATTTTCTTATACTAACGGAGCTCACGAGTTTTCTACTTTAAGTTTTGTGTTGTGAAGTTTTCACGTTTTGGGTAAGGATTCGATGGATTATGGAACAAGGAGTGGCAATATCCTAAGCTTGGGGATGCCCATGGCACCCCCAAGATAATCTAAGGACACCTAAAAGCCAAAGCTTGGGGATGCCCCGGAAGGCATCCCCTCTTTCGTCTTTGTTCATTGGTAACTTTACTTGGAGCTATATTTTTATTCGCCACATGATATGTGTTTTGCATGGAGCGTCAATTTATTTTGTTATAATTTGCTTAATTTTATTTAGAACTATGTTTTTCATCTTTTATTTCAATAAAAGTGTCATTGATAGTCTTTACTATGCCTATTTTAGAAGTCCACTTGTTGCTGTTTGAAAACAGAAAGTTTACCACTGTTGCAATAATTCCCTGGAAAAGTTAGAATGTGATAAAATGTTGAAACCTTTTGCATATTAAGCTCTGATAAATTTACTACAGTGGGAGTTTTCTTTCATAATTTTTGGAGCTAGGGAAGTATGGATGTTGCTGCATTCTTTACAGACTGTCCTGTTTAGGCAGATTGTTGTTATGTTTGCATTGTTTGCATATGTTTGCTTCTTTAATGATTCTATTTGAGGATAGGACTATTAAATATGCAGAGGCATTTAGTATGCAATGTTGAATAATAATTTTAGTGATTTGCTACAGTAGAGTATGATAAGGTTTTGGCAATGGTTTCTACTAACTTATCTCACGAGTCCTTGTTGAGTTTTGTGTGGATGAAGCTTTTGAGATTTAGGGAGACCGTGATATGAGAGGAATTAAGGAGACACAAAAGCTCAAGCTTGGGGATGCCCAAGGCACCCCAAGATAATATTTAAAGAAGTCTCAAGCGTCTAAGCTTGGGGATGCCCCGGTTGGCATCCCACCTTTCTTCTTCAACAACTATCGGTTAGTTTCGGTTGATCCTAAGTTTTTGCTTCTTCACATGATGTTTGCCATCCTTAGAATATCATTTTATTTAGTTCTTCTTGCTGTTTGAATAAAATACCAAGATCTGAAATTCTTTAATGTTAGAGAGTCTTCACATAGTTGCATAATTATTCAACTACTCATTGATCTTCACTTATATCTTTCAGAGTAGTTTGTTATTTGCTCTAGTGCTTCACTTATATCTTTTTGGAGCACGGTGGTGGTTTTATTTTATAAGAAATAGATGAACTCTCATGCTTCACTTATATTATTTTGAGAGTCTGAAATAGCATGGTAATTTTCTTAAATCCTAATATGCTAGGTATACAAGATTAGTAAAAACTTTCATATAGAGTATTGAATACTAAGAGAAGTTTGATGCTTGATGATTGTTTTGAGATATGGAGGTAATAATATCAAAGTCATGCTAGTTGAGTAGTTGTGAAATTGAGAAATGCTTGTGTTGAAGTTTGCAAGTCCCGTAGCATGCACGTATGGTAAATGTTGTGTAACAAATTTGAAACACGGGGTGTTATTTGATTGTCCTCCTTATGAGTGGCGGTCGGGGACGAGCAATGGTTTTTTCCTACCAATCTATCCCCCTAGGAGCATGCGCGTAGTGCCATGGTTTTTGATGACTTGTAGACTTTTGCAATAAGTATGTGAGTTCTTTATGACTAATGTTGAGTCCATGGATTATACGCACTCTCACCCTTCCATCTTTGCTAGCCTCTTCGGTACCGTGCATTGCCCTTTCTCACATTGAGAGTTGGTGCAAACTTCACCGGTGCATCCAAACCCATGATATGATATGCTCTGTCACACATAAACCTCCTTATATCTTCCTCAAAACAGCCACCATACCTACCTATTATGGCATTTCCATAGCCATTCCGAGATATATTGCCATGCAACTTTCCATCCTTCCGTTCATCATGACACATTCATCATTGTCATATTGCTTAGAATGATCATGTAGTTGACATAGTATTTGTGGCAAAGCCATTGTTCATAATTCTTCCATACATGTCACTCATGAATCATTGCACATCCCGGTACACCGCCGGAGGCATTCATATAGAGTCATCTTTGTTCTAGTATCAAGTTGTAATCATTGAAGTTGTAAATAAATAGAAGTGTGATGATCATCATTATTAGAGCATTGTCCCAAGTGAGGAATAAATAAAAAAATAAAAAAGGGAAAGGCCATAAAAAAGAGAAAGGCCATAAAAAGAGAAGGCCCAAAAAAATAAGAGAGAAAGGCCATAAAAAAGAAAAGGCCCAAAAATGAGAGAAAAAGAGAGAAGGGACAATGTTACTATCCTTTTACCACACTTGTGCTTCAAAGTAGCACCATGATCTTCATAGTAGAGAGTCTCTCATGTTATCACTTTCATATACTAGTGGGAATTTTTCATTATAGAACTTGGCTTGTATATTCCAACAATGGTCCTCCTCAAGTGCCCTAGGTCTTCGTGAGCAAGCAAGTTGGATGCACACACACTAGTTTCTTTTGTTGAGATTTCATACGTTTATAGCTCTAGTGCATCCGTTGCATGGCAATCCCTACTCCTTGCATCAACATCAATCGGTGGGCATCTCCATAGCCATTGATTTGCCTCGTTGATGTGAGACTTTCTCCTTTTTGTCTTCTCCATATAACCCCCCTCATTATATTCTATTCCACCCATAGTGCTATGTCCATGGCTAGCGCTCATGTATTGCGTGAAAGTTTATAGGTTTGAGATTACTAAAGTATGAAACAATTGCTTGGCTTGTCATCGGGGTTGTGCATGATGAGAGCATTCTTGTGTGATGAAAATGGAGCATGACTAAACTATATGATTTTGTAGGAATGAACTTTCTTTGGCCATGTTATTTCGAGAGGACATAATTGCTTAGTTACTATGCTTGAAGTATTATCATTTTTATGTCAATAAGAACTTTTGTCTTGAATCTTTCGGATCTGAATATTCATACCACAATTAAGAAGAATCACATTGAAATTATGCTAAGTAGCACTCCGCATCAAAAATTCTGTTTTTATCATTTACCTACCCGAGGACGAGTAGGAATTAAGCTTGGGGATGCTGATACGTCTCCAACGTATCTATAATTTTTGATTGCTCCATGCTATATTATTTACTGTTTTGAATGTTTATGGGCTTTATTATACACTTTTACATCATTTTTGGGACTAAGCTATTAACCCAGAGCCCAATGCTAGTTTCTGTTTTTACCCTGTTTTAGGGTTTCGAAGAAAAGGAAAATCAAACAGAGTCCAATTGACCTGAAACTTCATGGAACTCGTTTTTGGAAGGAAAGAAGCCCAAAAGACTTGGAGTGCACGTCGGGGGATCTGCGAGGAGGTCACGAGGCAGGGGGGCGCGCCCACCCCCTGGACGCACCTTCCACCCTCGTGAGCCTCTCGTGGCCCCCCTGACGTACTTCTTCCGCCTATATATCTCCATATACCCTAAAAACATCTGGGAGCGCAATAGATCGGGAGTTTCGCCGCCAGAAGCCTCTGTAGCCACCGAAAGCCAATCTAGACCTGTTCTGGCACCCTGCCAGAGGGGGCAATCCTTCCCCGGTGGCCATCTTCATCATCCCGGTGCTCTCCATGATGAGGAGGGAGTAGTTCTCCCACGGGGCTGAGGGTATGTACCAGTAGCTATGTCTTTGATCTCTCTCTCTCGTGGTCTTGAGGTGATATGATCTTGATGTATCGCGAGCTTTGCTATTATATTTGGATCCTATGATGTTTATTCCCCCCTCTACTCTCTTGTAATGAATTGAGTTTCCCCTTTAAAGTTATCTTATCGGATTAAGTCTTTAAAGATTTGAGAACACTTGATGTATGTCTTGCCGTGGATATCTGTGGTGACAATGGGATATCACGTGATTCACTTGATGTATGTTTTGGTGACCAACCTGCGGGTTTCGCCCATGAACCTATGCATAGGGGTTGGCACACGTTTTCGTCGTGATTCTCCAGTAGGAACTTTGGGGCACTCTTTCAGGTTCTATGTGTTGGTTGAATAGATGAATCTGAGATTGTGTGACGCATATCGTATAATCATACCCACGGATACTTGAGGTGACATTGGAGTATCTAGGTGACATTAGGGTTTTGGTTGATTTGTGTCTTAAGGTGTTATTCTAGTACGAACTCTAGGGCTGTTTGTGAAACCTATAGGAATAGCCCAACGGATTGATTGGAAAGAATAACTTTGAGGTGGTTTCGTACCCTACCATAATCTCTTCGTTCATTCTCCGCTATTAGTGACTTTGGAGTGACTCTTCGTTGCATGTTGAGGGATAGTTATGTGATCCAATTATGATATTATTGTTGAGAGGAATTGCACTAGTGAAAGTATGAACCCTAGGCCTTATTTCCTAGCATTGCAATACCGTTTACGCTCACTTTTATCATTAGTTACCTTGCTGTTTTTATAATTTCAGATTACAAATACCTTTATCTGCCATCCATATACCACTTGTATCACCATCTCTTCACCGAACTAGTGCACCTATACAATTTACCATTGTATTGGGTGTGTTGTGGACACAAGAGACTCTTTGTTATTTGGTTGCAGGGTTGCTTGAGAGAAACCATCTTCATCCTACGCCTCCTACGGATTGATAAACCTTAGGTCATCCACTTGAGGGAAATTTGCTACTGTCCTACAAACCTCTGCACTTGGAGGCCCAACAACGTCTACAAGAAGAAGGTTGTGTAGTAGACATGAGTGGTCCACCGACAACGTCGGCCGCCGCAACCGACGTGTCTCACGGACACCGACTTCCATCGCATCAGGTGCGCTTCACCGACGTCGTCTCCCACCTCACTGGGGCTACTTCACCGAGCACATCATCGCACCCCCCCAAGGCCATTACCGCTGCCACTCAAGATCTGCATCCATGTGTGGCCAGCAAACGCCAGCGCATCACCCTCAACGGATCTGAAGTGACCCGCACTCTAGCTAGGCGAGCATGCCCAAACGTCGGCTCGAACTAGGTATCCACACATCACTCCCTTGTGCACTGTTCCGACAATGATTGGATATCCTTTCATTGCTCTCTTATCTTACACGCCTATGCAACTCTGACTTTAACTCTTATTTCTTCTGGAGATGTCATCTGAAACAAGCAAAACCATTTTTTAGCGAAGCATGACGGCGTTACGGGATCTGGTACACATCCTGCACACCCATATAACCTTGTAAGTATCTGTTCTCCGGTACAACAGCAAGGTCGATTCCTCTTATTTGATCAACCATTCGCCGTGTCAAAAATGCAGAGGGGGTGCAAGGAGCACAAGGCCTGCACATCCAAGCAAGTGGTAACATGGACTTGTATGTGGAACATCCCAAGCGCAAGCAGAGCTGCAGTGAGCCTATACCATGAGCTAGCGCAAGTCCCTGCATTTCATTTAATTCATACTGGCCTGCGTGTATGATTTGTGTGCAGTGGTGGATCCACGAATTCAAGTTACCAGGGGTGAACATTTAACTTAAAAAATACGAAGGCACTTGCACTCCGGAAATCAACATAACTTGAGAAATGTGAAGCTACATGCACTTTGAAAACCAGCTAAAAATGATCCAAAGTAGTTCAGATTATAAAACACTAAATGATGTAAGCACCAAAAAACACAAAATGCAACATGGTGTACAAGGACTACTAACATGGTCTATACCTGCTTGAATTATTCGTTCTCTGGCTGAAAATATCAAAGTGTAATTGCACCTGTAACCAGTGCGCAAACTGCATATCAATATATCTATCCTGCACAAGTATGCCAATAGTTTCAAACAACAGATTAGAAAAGTATTTATGCTACGTTGTCATGATACGGGGACTTTCTGGTAGATGGCCTCGATGTTTCCTCAAGCCATGAAAATGTACTATAATTTGCTTCTCATCAATGCCTGCAAATCTCTATGTCTCTCTCAACATAGCAGATCATCATTAGACACTAAATCCTTCAACGGGAGCTTGCAAAATGCTTGCATTATATCCCTCATTAGACACTATATGTTCATCACCAGGAGCATGTAAAATGTTTGCATCAAATCCTTCATTAGCAGTCTGTTCACTAGACACTTCAGGCTCAAGAACAACATGAGCTTGTATGTTTGCACCGGAAACTTGATTAGATACACCAGATTCAGTCAGTTCAGTATTGATTGGGGGAGTTATAAAATAAGCAAAAATTGGTTTCATTTTCTCATAGATTCCCTACATACAAGCAGTTTTACAACACCGTCAGGTTTAACTATTGGCTAGAAATTGAACATTTAAATTAGATATAATCAGGGATGTGATGTACCTGCTCGTTGCGCATGCTTCTCTTGCAAGCTGCGACTGTCTGTTTGTGCAAGCTCGATGCCATGCCCATGCTGTCGGCGCTGCCTCCCACGCAGGCTACACCCAGGGTTGGATCTTCATCTTCTTGTCCTTCTATTCGCTTGAAGCCCGGTGACTGCCCTCCAACGAGGGCGCGAGGAAGTGATGTGTCGGTCTGTCCAGCGGCGGCTAGGTTAGGAGCGAACCAAACTGGAGGCCGGAGCGAATGAATTGGGATTTTTCCTGCTGTTGATCGATATGGGAGGTGCTCATTTGGGCCACGAGCCTCCTATTGGGCCTGCCTTGCACTTACATTATTGGCCCATCCAAATTGAAACATTTTTCTTAATTTTTTACATTGCCTGCTCGTGCATTGGGATGAACATAACTAGTATGGGCCAACCTGGACGACTCAAACTAGGTGCACACTTTCCAGCCACCCGAGGCGGCCGCCCATACCAGCCCCTGTGGTGGCGTCGCCCCTTTTTGCGTGTATGATTGGGTAGTGAAAAATATTCCGGTGACGCTTTTGATTTACCCACAGAATAGTTGAATTGCTTGATTCTATGAACTCAGTTCGCCAATAATGTGAAGGATGCCAGTCTTTTCATCCTATTGTAGATTGCTTAGATCTCGATATGTCAAATGTAATCGCGTGAAATATACAGTAAAAGCCAGTGTGATGTGTGTGGCTACAACTAGTCTGACTACACATCCTCATATAACATATCAAGGATGCACCATCTTACCAGATTAACCATTCGACTTACCAATGCAGTGTGGGAAAAAATAAGTATTGGGACTGCGTATCCAAGCAATTGATGCCATGGACTCCTTCGTAGAACCTTGTAAGCGAAAAAGAAGTTGCAGTGTGCCTGTACAAAGAGCTAGTGTAAGTTCAGTTACCTACTTCTCGGAATTTTAGTTAGCCATTTATTGCACAGTTGTTCAATTACGTTGCTTGGCTTAAGTTAGTTTGCTACTGATTACATAATGCCATAGCCTGTTAATCCTATTATAGACTGCGCCTATCTATGTGTTTGATACTTACTGTTAAGAATTACATGTTTGCCTGAACTTAAATAGCTACTTAAGCACGTAGATACCTGGTCATATGTACTTCTAGGGTGCAGCAGAATTCACGTGTAATTTACATTCTGATACCCTGTTTGTTTAAATGTTTGCTGTTATCACTTGTTGCACTAGTAATGTTTGCATGTTCATAGATAGAAAACTGCCAGGTTTGTTAGAATTAGAGATATATATTGTGATCTCAACTGTTTATCTTCTCTCTCTCCCGTAATATCTCCTATCTCTATCCTCTTGTAACAAACCTGAATCCTAGCGATCGGGTGAAACTTGTAAGCCATGGCAAGGGCTCTTCTTGCCATCGATCAATATAAATGCACGCGGCTCTCTATGGAGAGTAGGAACGCTTCCCTCTGACATGGTATACAGAGCCATCCTCTTCCCATCCATCTAGCTAAAGCTCCATCGATCACCAAAAATCAGATCGACATGTCCTCCTCGGCTCCCTTTGCCCTCAACCTAGGTGCTCCACCTGCCGAGAAGCTCACCAAGGGGAATTTTCTCCTATGGAAGGCTCAAGTGATGCCGGCCCTGCGAGGAGCGCAGGTCACCGGCCTCCTGGATGGAACCGATGCAACGCCCCCGAAGATGGAGGAGTAGCAGCAATCGGACAAGATGGCGGTCACGGTGCCCAATCCCCTCTATGCGCCATGGTTGTCCAAAGATCAGCAAGTTCTTAGCTACCTCCTGAACTCTCTGTCAAAGGAAATCCTCGCCCAAGTTGTGAGTAAAGAAAATACCTTTGATTTATGGACTGCCATCACCACTATGTTTGCTTCGCAATCTCAATCTCGAATCACGAATTTGAGAATTTCTATCACTACCACCAAGAAGGGCTCCATGTCAAGCACCTCCTACATCGCCCGGATGAAAAATCTGGGGGATGAACTTGCTGCAGCAGGTCGGCCTGTCTCTGATCCAGAGATGGTGGACTATGTCCTTGCTAGTCTCGGTCGGGACTATGATCTGGCCATGGCAGCGATTGGCGCCGTCAAATCCTCCATCACCGTCGATGAACTCTTCGCCCAGATAGCTGCCTTAGATCAACGGGTGGAGATGCTAGGTGAC
Organism: Triticum urartu; assembly: GCF_003073215.2. Lineage (NCBI taxonomy): Eukaryota > Viridiplantae > Streptophyta > Magnoliopsida > Poales > Poaceae > Triticum > Triticum urartu. The sequence continues at coordinate 533,963,163 of NC_053024.1, forward strand.
GGTCCAGAAGCTGGCTTCAACACCTCTGCGAACCTGGTGTACAGGGGGCGTGGTCAGCCTCGTGGCAGAGGGCACGGGCATGGAAACAGAGGCCGCAGCCAAGGGATACGCTCGCCCTCCTCCTCATCTTCAAGCGGCGGCAACAAGTGAGGCGGTCGTCCCCAACAACAGTAGCAGCAACATCCACAGCACCGAGACTATCCCGAGTGCCAAATATGCCTCAAGCATCACCGCGGGGGTGCCCGTGAGTGTTGGGATCACTATGAGGATGATGAGTATGAAGAAAAGGAGGCAAACGTCGTCACCAACTCCTACAGCATCAACACAAACTGGTATGCAGACTCCGGTGCCACTAATCACATTATAGGAGAACTCGACAAGCTGACAGTCAGAGACAAGTACCATGGACATGACCAAGTGCACACTGCAAGTGGATCTGGTATGAAAATCACTCACGTTGGTAGTTCAATTGTTAAACCCCCCATGAAAAACTTGCATCTTAAAAGAGTTCTATATGTGCCCACAACATCAAAGAACCTCCTTTCTGTTCATAGATTTACCCTTGATAATCGTGTTCTCATTGAATTTCATACATATTTCTTTTTGGTAAAGGACTTGGACACGAGGAGAATACTTCTTAGGGGCAAATGCATGGGAGGTCTCCACCCGCTCATATCTTCATCAACACCATCAAATAAACATGCTTTCGTTGTTGTCAAGCCTTCATCATCAAAGTGGCATAGTAGACTAGGTCATCCTTCGTCAGTTATTGTTAAATTTGTTCTTAGCAAGAATAATCTTCCGTACTCTCATGAGTCCAATATTGAGTGTGTGTGTGTGTGTGATCCATGTCAACAAGCTAAAAGTCATCAGTTGCCATATCCCATATCTATCAGTATTTCCACTTCACCATTGCAACTTGTGTTTTCAGATGTGTGGGGGCCAGCCCCCACCTCCATTGGTAGACACCCATATTATGTTAGTTTCACTGACGACTATAGAAAGTTTACATGGATCTACCTCCTCAAGAAACGATCCGAAGTATTTCATGTTTTCAAGAACTTCCAAAATCTTGTTGAGCGCAAACCAAACGCTAAAATCATCGCCATGCAAACCGACTGGGGAGGTGAATACATAAAACTAAATTCCTTTTTTTCAAGAACTTGGTGTCTCACGTCATGTTGCATGTCCTCATGCACATCAACAGAATGGCTCCGCCGAAAGGAAGCATAGCCATGTTGTTGAAGTAGGGCTAGCTCTACTAGCAAATTCATCTATGCCACTAAAATTTTGGGATGAATCCTTCTTAACTGCCACATATCTCATCAACTTGCTGCCTAGCAAGGTCATAAATTTTGAAACTCCCATCACACGCCTCTTTGGCATCTCTCCTGACTATAAGTCGCTACGTGTATTTAGTTGTGCATGTTGGCCCAACCTTCGACCGTATAATACACGCAAGCTTGCTTTCCGATCAAAGAAATGTGTGTTTCTTGGGTATAGTCCCATTCACAAAGGAGTCAAATGCCTAGATGTTTCTACTGGCAGGGTCTATATCTCTCGTGATGTAGTATTTGATGAGTCAATGTTTCCCTTTGAATCCCTTCATCCAAATGCCGGAGCACTTCTCAAACAAGCAATCCTTCTTCTTCCACCACATCTCCAAAACTCTGATCATGGGGGCGACAATTGTACTAATCCAACCGATGATCCTACTAGTAGGACTGTGTCTCCATGTGTGCAGGATCATGCAACAGAAAATTGAGTAGAAATTGGTGGAGAAAATGATCAAATTTTTGTAGAAAACAAGCCCATATTGCATGCACCAGAAGAGGACGAAGCCACCGCAGAGCATGAGGCAGATCCGGAGTCACCTGGAACTCCTGTTCGTCTGACTGCCTCGAATCAAACGCGGAGAAACGCACCGAGCCACGCGCCTGGATTCCTCCCGCCGCACCAATCAGCAGGCGCCAAGTCATCACATGCGGATGAGCCACGCTCCGCACTGTGTCCCATGCGCGGGCAGGCGATAGGGACAGATTTGGTGGGGTCCGCATCGGGATCCCCGTCCCATGTGCGTGCGCCAGCGATCAGCGGAGCGACATGAGATTCGGTGGGGTCCGCGTCGGGATCTCTTTCCCACGCGCATGCGCCAGCGATCAGCGGTGAATCTTCTACCGCGGAATACTCTAGTGGATCAGACACACCTCAAGCCACACAATTGGGCTCCAGATCTGCTATGGAAAGCGAATCTGGGCACTCTTCAGGATCTTATATGCCAGAGCTTTCTGCGCCATCTCCTGTAGCACGACTGCCACGCACACGTCGAAGCCAGCCCCAACAAGTTACAACTTCACGTGTCATGACTCGGTCGCAAAAAGGTATAAGAAATCCAAAAGTCCGAACTGATGGTACTATTCCATATGGTATGTTGTGTATCGCAGGAGAACCAGCAAAATTGGAAGATGCACTTGGAGATCCCAAATGGAAAAATGCAATGGATGATGAATATTCAGTGCTTATGAGGAACAAGACTTGGCATCTCGTACCAGAGAAAAGAGGTAAAAATATCATTGACTGTAAGTGGGTTTACAGAATCAAAAGAAAGGCAGATGACTCCATTGATAGGTATAAAGCTCGTTTGGTTGCAAAAGGCTACAAATAGCGCTACGGTTTGGACTATGAAGATACGTTCAGTCTTGTTGTCAAAGCTGCAACTATTAGACTTGTGTTAGCTATTTCTATGTCCAGGGGATGGAGCTTGAGACAGCTAGACGTTCAAAACACGTTTTGCATGGTGTTCTGGAAGAGGAGGTTTACATAAGACAACCACCTGGGTATGTAGCTAAGAAGGCACCTCATCATGTGTGCAAGCTTGATAAGGCACTTTATGTCCTGAAACAAGCACCAAGGGCATGGTACTCAAGGTTAAGCCCTCAGTTAAGGCGTCTAGGCTTTGTTGCATCTAAGGCTGACACTTCGTTGTTCATCTACAATAAGGCAAACATAACTATATTTGTATTGGTATACGTTGATGTTATCATAGTTGCAAGCTCCTCACAAAGTGCTACTAATGCCCTTCTGCATGATTTAAGCTCAGAGTTTGCTTTGAAGGATCTTGGTGATCTACACTTCTTCTTGGGCATTGAAGTAAAGAAGATTCAAGATGGCATAACACTGAACCAGGAAAAATATGCCACTGAACTTCTAGCTCGTATGGGGATGAAAGATTGTAAGCCTTCACCTACACCATTATCCTCTTCAGAAAAACTCTCAGCTTTTGAAGGTGATCCGCTTAAGGAGGAAGAGATCACAAGATATAGAAGTGCAGTAGGAGCTCTACGGTACTTGACACTGACAAGACCAGATATTTCCTTTGCTGTTAACAAGGTTTGTCATTATCTTCCTGCACCCACTACTATACATTGGACAGATATTAAAACAATTGTACGGTATATAAAACATACTGTGAGTTTAGGCCTTCAAGTCAAACGCTCCAACTCCACTCTTGTTAGTGCCTTCTCTGATGCTGATTGGGCAGGATGCAGTGATGACAGGAAGTCAACTGGAGGGTTTGCAGTATTTTTTGGGTTCTAATATCATTTCTTGGAGTGCTAGGAAACAAGCCACAGTATCCAGGGGTCAAGTACTGAAGCTGAATACAAGTCAGTGGCTAATGCTACTGCTGAAATCATTTGGGTTGAATCATTGCTCAACGAATTAGGAATTAAGCATCATCATGTGTCATGTTTGTGGTATGAAAATTTAGGAGCCACATACCTTCCGCAAACCCAGTGTTTCATGGTAGAACCAAGCATATAGAAATTGACTTTCATTTTGTAAGAGAGATGGTTGCAGAAAAGAAGTTGGGCATACGATTCATTCCTTCCAGAGATCAAGTTGCAGATGGATTCACCAAAGCTTTGCCAGTCAAGCCGTTCGAGGAATTCAAGAAGAATCTTAATGTAGGATAGTTGAGATTAAGGGAGGGTGTTAGAATTAGAGATATATTGTAATCTCAACTATTTATCTTCTCTCTCTCTCCCATAACAAATCCTATCTCTATCCTCTTGTAACGAACCTGAATCCTAGTGATCGGGTGAAACTTGTAAGCCATGGCAAGGGCTCTTCTTGCCATCGATAAATATAAACACACGCGACTCTCTACGGAGAGTAGGAACGCTTCCCTCTGACAAGGTTTATATGAGGGACACCGTCTTTTTAACTTATATATGTGTTGGAATCATTTTGCTTACGTCAAAGAAATTTACAGATGTCTGTGTTGCTGGTAAATGGTACCGACTTGTTACTTTAACATAGTTCAAAAAAGTGCTAGGCGTAAATTGTGCGTATTGCCACCGCCTTGCGCTTTACTGACCAAAGCATATGCTTATGCGCAGATTAAGCGTAGTTATGCGCAATGCATTTTGCCAACGCCTAGAGCCTAGGCGTGCTTAAGCGCTCGCTTAGGCGCACCTTTTTAAACTATGACTTTAATACGTTGCCAAGAACTTGTTGGTTTTACTAGTTCATGTGTAATTAAATATGTTGCCAAAACTGGTTTTTACTAGTTTGATGTTAATTTCTTATGGCTCTTGCAAAACATTATTTATTGATTGCTAACATTCAAGTTTGCAGGATCCAACTGAAACTCCGTTGGCACAACAGGCATGTTCTCAGAAACTTCCTTGTTTACCTGGTTTGCTGTTGTACCTTGTTCATGTAATCATCTTACCAACTTCAAGTTTTCAGGATCCAATTGGAAGTCCAATTGCACAACAGGTACATTTTCAAAAATATATTTGTGTAACAGGTTTGCTGCTGTAACTTGTTGCTCTAATCAAGTTACTGACTACTCAACTTTTCAGGATCCAAGAGAAACTCCAATGCCACAACAGGTTCCTTTTGCAAAACTTGTTTGTTTAACTGCTTTGCTGCTGCAACCGGTTGCTCTAATCACGTTACTGGCTACTCAACTTTTTAGGATCCAAGAGAAACTCCAATGCCACAACAGGTACCTTTTGGAAAACTTGTTTGTTTAACTGCTTTGCTGCTGCAACAACCGGTTACAATGATGTTAATAACTACTTTTCAGCATCCAATTGAAACTCTTTAATTCCTTGTTTGTTTAACTGGTTTGCTGTTATAACTCCCAGTTGAGATGTTTTGCTAACTTCAACTTTTCAGAATCCAATCGTAACTTCAATGGAAAAATAGGTTAGCCTAAGATCAAAGAGCAAGGTCCCCATGGACATTGTATCATCCCACAGCAGTAGCACCGGCCCAATCGTGCATCACGAATTGCCAACTGCTGATGCTCTAGAGGCTAAACTAGTGGTAGAAAGAGATTCTGCTTCTGCACTTAGAGATGAAGTTGACATGTTGAGGAAGCAAACAACACAATCATAAGAAGTACTCAAGACAACCATTAAATATTTGGTGGACTTCAAAATGAAGCAAGCTGAGACAGACCGCATTGTTAAGGTCCTGAAGGAAAAAAGGAAATTAAATTCCCATTTGGTAAATCATAGGTGAAATGTTCTTTCCATCATTGAATAACCTTTGTGTTGTTTGTACATGTAATCGATGAAACCATTTGTTTTAGAGATCATGTAATAATTGCTTTTGTTTTTTGGTTTGTAATTTTATTTGAGCACAAGTCTATATTAATTGATAAGACTCGGAGACATTTCATTTTGATTGCTATGCCAGACCTACAAATATGCCAATTGGGTTGAATGTGCATTCAACAATAATAGTAGTATAGATGGACCATAAGTGGCACGCATCGGATTCTGCCACCGTTTCTCCCAGCCATCCTCCCCCCGTGCATGTGATCCAGCAAGGGCAGTAGCTACAGGTCTAGGCGGCGGCAGCTCCTCCGATGCGCGGTTCAGGCAGTTTGGCTGTTCAGTTCGCCGGGGACTACCGCATCAGAGAGGCACAGCGCGACTGGCCACCACCGCAGCTTGGCCCTTCTCCGTCGCTAGAGCAGCACAAGCGTGGCGGTGCAGTGCACTACAACTCCGCGTGCAGTGCAGATCGGGGTGGATCTGGGCCGCCACACACCTGGCATCCCCACCAGACCTCTACCTTTCTCTGAACTTCACTGCATGAAGTGTCGGCGACTGTGGCATGTAGTGGAGCTCGCCCCGGCGTGCAGCTCACCCCTCGACCCGGCATGCAACAACTCCTCTATTCAATGTGCACTTCTCCAGGGACACAATTTCATTTTGGAGCTATTTTTGTTTTAGATTTTGCCAATGCAGTGCGAGCGATTTGTGTCTGAAGGACATGATCTACTCATGGCCCTCTCCCCTGCTCCTTCTTCTACCATGCTTTTTTACTTCTTCAACCGCCATGGCCTTCGACGAGAATTGAAGTCTGCTGGCAATAGGTATGCAGTGCGCGGCCTGATTGTTTGCAGTTTCCGGGATTCCAGTGGGCTCTAGAATCTACTCGACATCGACGAACAGGCAAAAACACACGAGTGACAACGAGGCTGCTATTGCAGGTCACTTTTTACATTTGGGAGCGAGATGGTCTAGTGCACAACAATTTTTGTTGTTTGCGGGAGAGGGGAGAAACAATAGAAAAAAGAAAATGTAAAACTGTTATGCAGTGCAGTTTTGTTTTTCACATATGTGTATCTATGTTGTTGTGCAGCTGGCCTGCCTCTAGGAGCCGTCACCGGCGCCCTGATCGTCTGGCTATGGAATGAGAGGTTCATTTTGTAGTGGTGGTGTGGTTCGCTTTGTAAAAAAGGAGAAAAAGAAATTCTCATGAGAGGTTCACTTCTCTTTCTAATGCATCTTGTTTTATTTGTGGGACGATTGAAAAAAGTAGTTCACTACATTTGTGTGGCAGCTCATTATCCCTCTGTATGAAGTGCAATTTGTTTAATGTGTTTCAAAATTCATTTGACTACATCAACACTTGTAGTGCGTTTGGTCCTCGGATGTGGTTCACTTTTGAGAGTGATGTTGTTCACTTGCGCACATGTGGAATTACGGAAAAAAATTAGCGATACAACAAAAAAAGCAATGTGATTCACTATGATATATGTCGTTGTTCACTTGCCCCCATCTCTGCGGTCCACTCTTGTTAATAATTTGTTTTGAAAAAAAGACAACAAAAACTCGTGTGAGAAAAATTTACGTTCTACAAAAGAAATCATGAAGTTCACATGACCGTCTGATGTAGTGCGGTTTTCATTCCGAAGCAGTACGGTTGGCCGTATGATGTTGTTCATCCCATAAGTGCAAAAAAATTGTTACGAAAGCGAAAAAAAGTAATGCGGTTCACTTCTTGATAGTGTTGTGGTTCATTTACACCCGATGAGAAGTGCACTCTACTTTCTCGTCCTTGAAAAAAATATGTTTGAATAAAAGAAACCATGCAGTTCTCTTACCCGTCTGATGCAGTGCGGTTTTTTGTCCGATGCAGCGTGGTTTTCAGTCGGGTGAAGTACCCACGTCGATTTGGGTGTCACGAAAAATAGAGTGTCCGCATTTTGGTAAATTCGAAATTCCTCTTAAACCATAAAGAATTAGAGAGAGTGTTCTACATGAAAAAGTTGCGCCTCATTGATATCTTTCCAACGGCGTATTGTTTGAATCATTCCGACCAGCGGTTTGTAATTTTTTTGCTAAAAACGGCCGCTGTCACTCATTGTCCGCCGCACGATTTTCAAAATTAACTTAAAACCGTAAGTAATCTCAAACACATTTCAACATATGAAAGTTGCACCTCGTCCATAGCTTTTCAACGATATATTGCACGCCTTGTTTCGACAAATGGTTAAAAAACTGGAGCGAAAACAGTATCGAAAATTAGAAAAAAAATTGAAAAACAGAATTCCGCGATTTAGTAAATTTGAAACTGCTCTTAAACCGTAACGAATTAGAGAAAATAATAGATATGAAAAATATGCGCCTCGACGATATCTTTCCAACGGTGTATCATTTGTTTCATTCCGACGAGCGGTTTTAAAAAATCATGAAAATACGCTCGCTGCACCTATTCGTGGGTCACACCAGTTTTGAAACTGCTCTTAAACCGTGAGGAATCTCGAAAAGTGTTAAACATGGCAAAGTTGCGCCTAATCCATAGCTTTCCAACGGTATATCATACGCCTCGTTCCGATAAATGGTTAAAAAACTAGAGCAAAAACAGTACCGAAAAAACACAGTGTACAGTTTTTTACGGCACGAAGTTCACTAGTGTGTATTGCAGTGCTCTTGCTACAGAAAGTGCAGTGCACCTACATTGAGTGTGTAGTGCGGAAGTGTTATCAGAATAGTTATTCTGATAATATTATCAGAATAGACCAGTTGTGTATATATATATATATATATCCCCTCGGATGTAGGTTTTCATAAAGTATTATTGTTGACATTACCCTTGAGATAAAAGGTTGGGAGGCGAAACTATAAGCCCCTATCTTTCTCTATGTCTGGTTGAAACTTTGTACCCATTAGTATCGCGTGAGTGTTAGCAATTGTGAAAAATTATATGATAGTTGAGTATGTGGACTTGCTGAAAAGCTCTTATATTGACGCTTTCTGATCTTATGATAAATTGCAATTGCTCCAATGACTGAGATCATAGTTTGTTAGTTTTCAATGAAGTTTTCAATTCATACTTTATCTTGTGAATGAATTGTTACTTTGACATAAGAAATTATATGGCATTATATGTTGCTGTTCTAAAGATAATCATGATGCCCTCATGTCCGTATTTTAGTTTTTATCGACACCTCTATCTCTAAACATGTGGACATATTTATCGATATCGACTTTCACTTGAGGACAATCGAGGTCTAACCTTGGGGAGTTGATACATCCATTTTGCAGCATGCTTTTTGTAGCGACCCGACCTCAGATGGTCAAGTCTCTGTGCTTCAGTGTCATCCCTGGATCGGTAATCCTGACACACACAGTACTCGAAGGATTTATAACAGAGTAGCAATCACACACTATTACATCGAATGTCTCCAAAGAGAACTTATTACAATAATATGGCTTAAGGCCATCTAATGCGATAACAGCGGAAGGCTTGGAAGATAAGGTGAGTCCATCAACTCCAACGGCATAGCTGAGCTGCACGGCAACGACCTAACGAACCTTACTCCTCGTCTGAAAAGTCTGCAACATAATACGTTGCAGCCCGAAAAAGGGTCAGCACATGGAATATGCTGGCAATATAACACAGTAGAGCAGAAACAGAATAATGCTATCACTACATGCATATATGGCTGGTGGAAAGCTGTATGGTTGTAGTTTTGTGAAAAGCCAATTTTTTCCTACAACAACGGAATAGATTTTAATTTTACTATCATGGTGGTTGAAACATCATTGAGAAGGTAACCCCAACTCAATCCCAATTAAAGTGATTAACATCCCAACAGTATTAATTAAGCATGGTGAGATACATGTGATAACCCAAGTACTAGATAGTCAAGAATTGTCCATAACCGGGGACACGGCTAACCATGATTAGTTTATACACTCTGCATAGGTTTGCGCACTTTTCCCCACAAGAATCGATCGCCTCCGTTGGATTTCTCGCACTACATGGTGTTTGAGAAACGGATGACTGAGACACAGTATTTCAGAAACGTTAACTCTGTACTCCGGGTAGACCATACCAAACCTACAAAACCCACTACCTGCTGATCTACCTCTTCAAGAGCTTCACGTAACTTACTCAACTATCCTAGAGCCCATAATAGCTTGTGGCTGCACATGGAAGTTTCTAGCATGAATCATCTCAGTTCCCTTTGAGCTTGGGTGGAGGTCCATAGGAAGATCACACGGGTACCCCGGGATTTCCAAAAAAACAGACAACACTGGGTTCCCCAGGTGCCTCAATCCACCCAGTTGTTTGATTAAGTTGCCACCTTAAGTTGAACCATTAATTAACAATCTCACATCTGACATGAATTTCACTCAAACCCAAACCACGTCTACGAGCATAGCATAGCAATATAAGCAATACGTAGAAGTAACTCCCAAGGGTTTGAATGTAACAGGGCAATAGGTTCTACCTCAGCAACTACTTCCCAACCCACAAGTTAATGACATCCTAATCATGCAATGTTTGAGGATTGGAACTAATGCATAAAAACTGGGTAATAATGGGATATGATCAAAGTGTTACTTGCCTTGCTGACGATCCGCGAATCCTAGAGACTCGTAGTAACACGCTTCGCACTCCGGGAAATCTATCGCAAGCAAACAATAACATACATAAGTAACAAGCAACTATGCACAAGCAAAAGTCAAATAAGAGAGGTTGACCAGAAAGTTCAAATTAAGAACTCCGGTTCGCAAAAAGAATCAAAACAAACGGAGTAAGGAAACTCAAACGGCGAAAGAAAGAAGCTTTGTTTACTAACCTGAAACTAGGTCAAATTTTATAGTAGAAAAACTTGTTTGAGTTGGTTAAACGGAAAGAGGGTTTCGAGACGAAACTCCAGGCGCTTGAATCGCCTGATTCCGTTAAATGAGCGAAAAGATAAACCGAAACTAAGATCGGATCAGAAATCACGATCGGAAAAATCGTGGAATAAATCCGATAAAAGAAAACTCAAGAATAGACTAACGAACGAGCGTTCGTTAGTTGTTTCTAATGGGCGAGGAATCGTTCGTTAAAATGAACGTTCGGACGAACGTCCGCTAACTAGAAGAACCGAAAAAAACGGCGAATCCAAAAAAACGGATCTAGGGTTTCTAAAAAACAGAACGGTCTTTATAAAAAAACCGGCGGCGGGGCGCAGCGGCTACCTCCGGCGAGAGGGCTCTGGCAGGCGGCGGCTTAGGGGGCGGCGACTGCGGCGGCGGCGGCGCGGCAGGCGGCCGCGGAGCTTGGCCCGGCACGGGCGGCGGTGGTGTGGTGGGGTGTTGGGGGCGGGGGTGGCTGCGTATATAAAGGACGGGGCGGGGCGGCTTGGAGTAGGGGGCAAGGCGCGGCGGAGGCGGAGTCCAACTCGGACTCCGGTCCGAGTGGCGGCGACGGCGGCGGCCTGGCGCGGCTGCCTTAGGCCCAGTCGGCGCGGAACCTTTTTTTTAAAACTTCGCCGAACGAAATAAAATCCTAGAAAAATAAATAAATAAATACCTAAAAATGCCAAAACAATTTTTCACCATCTAAATAAAATATTTAGAACAAGATGAACATTTTCTTGGCCCTAAAATGCAATTTTGAAAAACATGCAATTTTTCTAATGCAAATAAAATCCGAATAAAATCCAATAAAAATCCATTTAATGATTTTAATATTTTTCCTCCAATATTTCATTTATTTTGGAGAAGTCATATTATCTCCTCTCTTTAATTTTAATGTGAAATATTTTTCGGAGAGAAATAATTAAAATTAAATCCTCTTTTCATTATTTGATAAAAGAATCAAATATGAAGACCAGGAAATCCCCAACTCTCTCCGAGGGTCCTTGAGCTGCTTAGGATTTCGAGGTTTGCGGAACGGAAAAGCAATAAAACATGATATGCATGGATGATCTATGTATAACATTCCAAATTGAGAATTTGGGATGTTACAAACCTACCCCCCTTAAGATGACCATGATTACGCCAAGCTATTTAGGTGAGACTATAGAATACTCAAGCTTGCATGCCTGCAGGTCGACTCTAGAGGATCATCCTCTCGTTCCCAGGTAGCTTCATCCTCGGTATGGTGGCTCCACTGAACTTTGCAAAACTTGATAACCTTACTGCGGGTGACTCTGCTGGCAAACTCAAGAATCTTAATTGGCTTCTCCTCGTAAGTCGAATCACTGTCCAACTGAATCGCCTCCAAGGGTACTGTATCTCTTAATGGTATTTCCACCATCTCAGCATGACACTTCTTCAGCTATGAAATGTGGAACACATCATGGACTCCTGACAATCCCTCAGGTAACTCCAACTTGTAGGCGACTTCTCCCACCCGTTCCAAAATGCGATACGGTCCTACAAATCTCAGGGCTAACTTTCCTTTAACTCTAAAACGTTTCACTCCTCGCAAGGGCGATACTCGTAGATATGCTCTATCTCCAATTTCGTGGGTTACCTTCTTGCGTTTTGAGTCTGCATAACTCTTCTACCTGGACTGAGCAATCTTCAGTCGGTCTCGGATCAGTTTTACCTTCTCCTCAGATTCTTTAATCAAGTCTGGTCCAAACAACTGTCGGTCTCCTACCTCATCCCACATCAACGGTGTTTTGCACCTGCGTCCATACAGGGCTTCAAACGGTGCCATCTTCAAACTGGCTTGGTAGCTGTTGTTGTATGAGAACTCTGCATACGGCAAATTTTCATCCCAACTAGATCCATAATCTAGCACACAGGCTCTCAACATGTCCTCCAAAATTTGATTGACTCTCTCAGTCTGTCCATCTGTCTGCGGGTGAAACGCTGTACTGAACTCCAATCTCGTTCCCATAGTCTGGTGTAACTGATGCCAAAACTTTGAAGTAAACTGTGTTCCTCGATCCGATACGATGGTCCTCGGAACTCCATGCAGACATACGATCCTGGACATATAGATCTTGGCCAACTTTGCACTTGTATAGGTGGTTTTCACTGGGATGAAGTGAGCTACTTTGGTTAAACGATCAACTACTACCCATATGGAATCATATCCTGCTTTAGTCCTGGGTAATGCGGTGATAAAGTCCATGCCAGGTTTATCCCACTTCCATTCAGGTATCGGCATAGGCTGTAACAGTCCTACTGGCTTCTGATGTTCTGCCTTAACTCTCTGACATACATCACATACGGCTACATACTCAGCAATATCCTTCTTCATACCAGTCCACCAGAAATGTTCCTTCAAATCCAAATACATCTTAGTGTTTCCGGGGTGTATCGAGTATGGTGAGTCATGGGCCTCTTGAAGTATTAACTTCCTGATCTCCTGGTTGTTGGGCACATAAACTCGGTCCTCAAACCATACGGTATCGTGCTCATCCTCACGAAAACCTTTGGCCTTTCCGTTGCCCATCTTCTCCTTTATCTCGGCAATCTCTTTATCATCTTTCTGGGCTTCCCGAATCTTATCCAGCAATGTCGACTGAACCTCCATTGTGGCAATGAACCTTCTAGGTAGAATCTCTAACCGAAGTTCCATGATGTCCTTTGCTAATTCCTTCGGCAGTCCTTTACTTTCAAGGATATTAGCATAACTCTTCCGAATCAATGCGTCTGCTACGACATTGGCCTTTCCTGGGTGATAGTGTAGCTTCATGTCATAATCCTTTATAAGCTCCAACCATCTCCTCTGCCTAAGGTTCAGCTCCTTCTGGGTGAAGATGTACTTCAAACTCTTGTGATCCGTGTACACATCACAACGGTTTCCAATAAGGTAATGTCTCCAAGTCTTCAACGCATGCACTACGGCTGCTAGCTCCAAATCATGCGTGGCATAATTCAACTCATGAGGTTTTAGTTGTCGTGAGGCATACTAAACAACTCTTCCGTCCTGCATAAGCACACATCCAAGTCCTAAGCGAGAGGCGTCGCAATACACTTGGAACTCCTTATGTATATCTGGCAGTACTAGCACTGGGGTTGTAGTCAAACATTTCTTCAACTCCTGGAAACTTGCTTCACAATCTTCTGTCCATTTAAACTTGGTATCCTTCTTCAACAGTTCAGTCATTGGTTTTGCAATCTTGGAAAAATTCTCAATGAATCTCCGGTAGTATCCTGCGAGTCCAAGAAAACTGCGGATCTCGCTAACTGAGGTGTGTGCCAACCATTCAGTGACTGACTGAACCTTGCTGGGGTCTACTGCTATACCTTCTCCTGATATAACATGTCCAAGGAATCCGACTTCCTTCAGCCAAAACTCGCATTTGCTAAACTTAGCATACAACTGGTGTTCCCTGAGCTTCTCGAGAACTAAACGCAAATGCTCTTTGTGCTCCTCCTCGTTCTTCGAGTATACCATGATATCATCAATAAACACCACAGCAAACTTGTCCAAATACTCCATGAACACCTTGTTCATCATGCTCATGAAATAGGCAGGGGCGTTAGTCAGTCCAAACGACATGACCATGTACTCGTATAATCCATATCGCGTTGTGAACGCCGTCTTTGGTATGTCCTTCTCTCGTATCTTCAACTGATGATACCCCGATCGCAAATCGATCTTTGAAAACACTTTAGCTCCTTGCAACTGATCAAACAGATCGTTGATCATTGGTAGTGGGTACTTGTTCTTAATCATCACTTCATTCAATGCTCGATAATCAACAACCATCCTCAGGGATTTATCCTTCTTCTCAACCAAAAGTACTGGGGCTCCCCAAGGTCATGAACTTCTTCAGATATATCCTTTCTCCAATAACTCCTTGATCTGTTTCTTAATTTCTTCTAGATCATTTGCGGGCATCCGATAGGGTCTCTTGGATATTGGTCCTGTTCCTGGTAACAGCTCTATCAAAAACTCAATATCTCTGTCCGGTGGCATGCCTGGTAACTCCTCTGGGAAAACATTCGGGTAATCCTTCACTACAGGCATTTCCTCCTGAACAACTCCCGTAAGGGCATTCACTTGACTCCTCCTAGGCACATGCCTAGATACATACTTAATCCTTCTTCCCTCCGGGGTGGTGAGATAAATCGACTTACTCGCACAGTCAATGCTTCCTCCATACTTTGACATCCAGTCCATACCCAATATCACGTCCAATCCTTGCGACTCGAAGGTAATTAGGTCGGACGGAAACACATGTGTGCCAATGGTTAAGGGTATCTGATCACACCATCGGCTAGCCATATATTCTGCTCCGGGTGAACTCACTAAAAGAGGGGTCCTAAGGGTTTGGGTTGGTAGTTTAAACTTATCCATGAATCCCCTTGATATGTATGAATGCGATGCACCAGTATCGAGAAGAACAAGAGCGGTAAATGACTTAACCAAAAACTTACCTATTACCATGTCCGACTGCTCTTCAACCTCCTCAACGTTAACATGGTTCACTTGTCCTTTGTTGAATGGATTGGGCTTCTTCCCAGCGCTTCCATTTCCGTTTCCATTCCTTCCTTCGGGGCAATCATTGGCATAGTGCCCTGTCTTCCCGCACTTAAAACAGGTAACCTGACTTAAGTCTCTTTTGGCGAGAGTGGACGGGTTGGAGCGGTTCTGATTGTTGTTAGCTCCGTTCCCATTCCCATTCTTAGCACCACTGTGGTTATGTGATCCTCCTCCAGTGTGGTTGTGACCTCCATGGTTGTGAAAAAGTCCTCCCGTGTTCGGGGTTAGGCGAGGCTTCTGCTGAGCTCCTGAGTTATACTTCCCGTGTCCATACTTTCTCTTGCGGCTCTCAATCTGCTGTTGTTTCCCTTCAATCATAAGAGCCTTATCTACCAACTCCTGGTAGTTGTTGAAGGTTGGTACCATCAACTGCATGCTCATCTCATCATTCAGCCCTTCCATAAACTTCTCCTGCTTCGCGGCATCTATGGCCACATCATCAGGGGCGTAGCGAGATAACTTGCTAAACTCATCCACGTACTGAGCCAAAGTACGGTTCCCCTGGCGTAAGTTGCGGAACTCCCGCTTCTTCATTTGCATAGCTCTAGTGGAGACATGGGCTGTGCGGAAAGCTTGCTGAAACTGGTCCCAAGTGATATTGGCTATAGGAAAAGTGGCTGTGTAATTCTCCCACCATGAGGCTGCTGGTCCATCCAATTGATGTGCGGCAAAGCGCACCTTCTTAGCATCTGTGCAACCTGCGGTGTTCAACTCCCTTCCAATTCGGCATTGCCAATCATCAGCAACTATAGGCTCGGTTCTACTGGAAAACACCGGCGGCTGTAACCTTAGAAAACGGGCTAGGTTGTCCACTGGCGGTGGGTTGTTGTTGTTGTTGTTGCCCTGGTTCTGAACTAGCAATTGCATCAAGGCATTCTGCTGCTGGATCAACTGGGTGAGCTCCGGCGGGAAGGCAAAACCGGTGTCACGTCTCGGAGGCATCTGAGGGGTTTAGATGGGAGAGATTTAGAATAGAAGAGGTCTAATGAGAGAACACTACCCATATGCACATGAGACAAACACAATCATTTCACTCAATCAATCAAGCAAGGGCATACAAACGGTCTAGAACTATCGCAAAAGTGCTCACTACTACTATATACATGGGGGAAATACTACTAATATATGGTAGTCATCTAGAAATTTTGATCGGTGGAAGACTCCATGATGTCTGCTCCAGCTTCGTCTTCAAAGTCATCATCACTAGGGTTGGAGTCGGTGTCGTCGATGATGATGTAGTCCACGGGGCGTATTTCCTTGGGTTATTCTTCTTCTTCTATTGGTGTTGGTCCTCCCATGAATACTCCGATATTCTTGACTAAGTCGTCATTCTTCTCCAGTAGGGTCTTGATTTCCTCCTCATATCCATCGCGGGTAAACTTGAGTTCTTCCTCCAGCTCGATGATCCTAGTCTTCGCCTTCTTCAAGTCCATCATGTCCGCACACATCTGGTTCTCCTGATGTCGAATGTGCTGGTTTAACTCCTGGATGAAAGCTGCAATGGATCTATCCTTCTTAGTGCTGATTACTTCCCATTGCTCGTCTCGGCGCCCACATATTTGGTAAATAGTGTCCTTAAGCTCCATGTTGTAAACTTCTCCAATGCGTACCATGGTGACGTGAGCTGCCATACTCTTTCCTAAACTCCAGGTTGGTGCGTCGAAGGAAAATTCTATGGGTTTAGAGGTTGGCGAGAACGTCCTTCCTGGAACTTGTACTTGAATCATCCAGCGCTCCTCTTCAGGTAAGGTGGTGTTGTACGTCCCGGTGAAGCTTGGTATTCCAATGTTCAAGTACCTAGTGACTTCCTTCAAGTGGCGTCCAAAAGGTGTGTCTTCATCCGGTTGTGCAAACTTGTTCTTCATCTCCGTCATCCTAAAGAGTAGAAAATGGAGAGGAGTCAGAAATGAGAAGAGAAGTGTGACCTAGGGTTTATCTTAGTGGTCGTGTCCTACACTCAGCGTGTGCTCTGATACCATCTTGTAGCGACCCGACCTCAGATGGTCAAGTCTATGTGCTTCAGTGTCATTCCTGGATCGGTAATGCTGACACACACAGTACTCGAAGGATTTATAACAGAGTAGCAATCACACACTATTACATCGAATGTCTCCAAAGAGAACTTATTACAATAATATGGCTTAAGGCCATCTAATGCGATAACAGCGGAAGGCTTGGAAGATAAGGTGAGTCCATCAACTCCAACGGCATAGCTGAGCTGCACGGCAACGACCTAACGAACCTTACTCCTCGTCTGAAAAGTCTGCAACATAATACGTTGCAGCCCGAAAACGGGTCAGCACATGGAATATGCTGGCAATATAACACAGTAGAGCAAAAACAGAATAATGCTATCACTACATGCATATATGGCTGGTGGAAAGCTGTATGGTTGTAGTTTTGCGAAAAGCCAATTTTTCCCTACAACAACGGAATGGATTTTAATTTTACTATCATGGTGGTTGAAACATCATTGAGAAGGTAACCCCAACTCAATTCCAATTAAAGTGATTAACATCCCAACAGTATTAATTAAGCATGGTGAGATACATGTGATAACCCAAGTACTAGATACTCAAGAATTGTCCATAACCGGGGACACGGCTAACCATGATTAGATTGTACACTCTGCAGAGGTTTGCGCACTTTTCCCCACAAGACTCGATCGCCTCCGTTGGATTTCTCGCACTACATGGTGTTTGAGAAACGGATGACCGAGACACAGTCTTTCAGAAACGTTAACTCTGTACTCCGGGTAGACCATACCAACCTACAAAACCCACTACCTGCTGATCTACCTCTTCAAGAGCTTCACGTAACTTACTCAACTATCCTAGAGCCCATAATAGCTTGTGGCTGCACATGGAAGTTACTAGCATGAATCATCTCAGTTCCCTTTGAGCCTGGGTGGCGGTCCATAGGAAGATCACACGGGTACCCCGGGATTTCCAAAAAAACAGACAACACTGGGTTCCCCAGGTGCCTCAATCCACCCAGTTGTTTGATTAAGTTGCCACCTTAAGTTGAACCATTAATTAACAATCTCACATCTGACATGAATTTCACTCAAACCCAAACCACGTCTACGAGCATAGCATAGCAATATAAGCAATACGTAGAAGTAACTCCCAAGGGTTTGAATGTAACAGGGCAATAGGTTCTACCTCAACAACTACTTCCCAGCCCACAAGTTAATGACATCCTAATCATGCAATGTTTGAGGATTGGAACTAATGCATAAAAACTGGGTAATAATGGGATATGATCAAAGTGTTACTTGCCTTGCTGACGATTTGCGAATCCTAGAGACTCGTAGTAACACGCTTCGCACTACGGGAATTCTATCGCAAGCAAACAATAACATACATAACTAACAAGCAACGATGCACAAGCAAAAGTCAAATAAGAGAGGTTGACCAGAAAGTTCAAATTAAGAACTCCGGTTCGCAAAAAGAATCAAAACAAACGGAGCAATGAAACTCAAACGGCGAAAGGAAGAAGCTTCGTTTACTAATCTGAAACTAGGTCAAAGTTTACAGTAGCAAAACTTGTTTGAGTTGGTTATACGGAAAGAGGGTTTCGAGACGAAACTCCAGGCGCTTGAATCGCCTAATTCCGTTAAACGAGCGAAAAGATAAACAGAAACTAAGATCGGATCAGAAATCACGATCAGAAAAATCGCGGAATAAATCCGATAAAAGAAAACTCATGAACAGACTAATGAATGAGCGTTCATTAGTTGTTTCTAATGGGCGAGGAACCATTCGTTAAAACGAATGTTCGTACGAACGTCCGCTAACTAGAAGAACCGAAAAAAACCAGCGAATCCAAAAAAACGGATCTAGGGTTTCTAAAAAAACCGAACAGTCTTTATAAAAAAACCGGCGGCGGGGCGCGGCGGCTACCTCCGGCGAGAGGGCTCCGGCGGGGCGGCGGCTTAGGGGGCGGCGGCTGCTGCGGCGACGGCGCGGCAGGCGGCGGCGCGGCGGCAAGCGGCGGCGGCGGAGCTTGGCGCGGCGCGGGCGGCGGTGGTGTGGTGGGGTGTTGGGGGCGGGGGTGGCTGCCTATATAAAGGACGGGGCAGGGCGGCTTGGATTAGGGGGCAAGGCGCGGCGGAGGCGGAGTCCAACTCGGACTCCGGTCCGAGTGGCGGCGGAGGCGGCGCGCGCGCACGCAGGAGGCGGCGGCGGCCTGGCGCGACTGCCTTAGGCCCAGTCGGCGTGGAACCTTTTTTTAAAAAAACTTCGCCAACCGAAATAAAATCCTAGAAAAAAATAAAAACCTAAAAATGCCAAAACAATTTTTCACCGTCTAAATAAAATATTTAGAACAAGATGAACATTTTCTTGGCCCTAAAATGCAATTTTGAAAAACATGCAATTTTTCTAATGCGAATAAAATCCAATAAAAATCCATTTAATGATTTTAATTTTTTTCCTCCAATATTTCATTTATTTTGGAGAAGTCATATTATCTCCTCTCTTTAATTTTTAATATGAAATATTTTTCGGAGATAAATAATTAAAATCAAATCCTCTTTTCATTATTTGATAAAAGAATCAAATATGAAGACCAGGAAATCCCCAACTCTCTCCGAGGGTCCTTGAGCTGCTTAGGATTTCGAGGTTTGCGGAATGGAAAAGCAATAAAACATGATATGCATGGATGATCTATGTATAACATTCCAAATTGAGAATTTGGGATGTTACACTTTTATATTGATATTTATTGCATTATGGGCTGTTATTACACATTATATCATAATACTTATGCCTATTCTATCTTATTTTACAAGGTTTACATGAAGAGGGAGAATGCCGGCAGCTGGAATTCTAGGATGGAAAAGGAGAAAATATTAGAGACCTATTATGCACAACTCCAAAAGTCCTGAAAGTTCAAGGAGCACGTTTTTGGAATAAATAAAAAATATTTGGTGAAGAAAGTACCAGAGGGGGGCCACCAGCTAGCTACAAGGGTGGAGGGCGTGCCCCCGACCTTGTGGGACCCCTGGCAGGCCTCCGGTGCCCATATTTGGCTATATGGTGTCTTTTACCCTGGAAAAAATGAAGAAGAAGCTTTCGGGACAAAGCACCACCATCTCGAGGCGGAACCTAGGCAAAACCAATCTAAGGCTCTGGCAGAGCTATTCTACCGGGGAAACATCCCTCCGGGAGGGGGAAATCGTCGCCATCGTCATCACCATCGATCCTCTCATCGGGAAGGGGTCAATCTCGATCAACATCTTCACCAGCACCATCTCCTCTCAAACCCTAGTTCATCTCTTGTATTCGATCTTGGTCTCAAAACCTCAGATTGGTGCCTGTGGGTTGCTAGTAGTGTTGATCACTCCTTGTAGTTTATGCTAGTTGGTTAATCTGGTGGATGATTATATTTTCAGATCGTTAATGGTAATTAATATTCCTCTGATTATGATTATGAATATGCTTTGTGATTAGTTACGTTTGTTCCTGAGGACATGGGAGAAGTCTTGTTATAAGTAATCATGTGAATTTGGTATTCGTTTGATATTTCGATGAGATGTATGTTGTCTCTCCTCTAGTGGTGTTATGTGAACATCGACTACATGACACTTCACCATTACTTGGGCCTAGGGGAAGGCATTGGGAAGTAATAAGTAGATGATGGGTGATACGTCTCCAATGTATCTATAAATTTTTTATTGTTTCATGTTGTTATATTATCAATCTTGGATGTTTTATAATCATTTTATAGTCATTTTATATCATTTTTGGGTACTAAGGTATTGACATAGCGCCAAGTGCCAGTTCCTATTTTTTCGTGTTTTTACATCGCGGAAAATTAATATATGACGGAGTCCAAATGCCACGAAACTTTACATAGATTTTTTTTATGGGCCAGAAGGAACACAACGGGCCCTGGTGCGCCTGGGGTGCCCTGAGGGGGGAACAACCCACCAGGGCGCGCCAGGAGGCCCAAGCGCGCCCTCAGACCGCCTCTTTGCTCTATAAGTACCCAAATATTCCCAAAACCCTAGGGGAGTCAATGAAATATTCATCCAACCGCCGTAGAGTCCAGAACCACCAGATCCAATCTAGACACCATCTCGGATGGGGTTCACCACCTCCATTGGTGCCTCTCCGATGATGTGTGAGTAGTTCTTTGAAGACCTTCGGGTCCGTAGTTAGTACCTAGATGGCTTCATCTCTCTCTCTCTCTCTTGATTCTCAATACAATGGTCTCTTGGAGATCCATATGATGTAACTCTTTTTGCGGTGTGTTTATTGGGATCTAATGAACTTTGAGTTTATGATCAGTCATATCTTTTTATGTCCATGAAATTTATTTGATTTTCTTTGATCTATTATATGCATGATCTCTTATAGCCTCATATTTCTTCTTCGATATTTGGATTTTGTTTGGACAACTTGATCTATTTATCTTGCAATGGGAAGAGGTGCCCGGTAGTGGGTTCGATCTTACGGTGCTCGATCTTAGTGACAGAAAGGGAACCGACATGTATGTATCGTTGCTACTAAGGATAAAAAGACGGGATCTATATCTACGCAATAGATAAATGAATATTGTCTACATCATTTCATCATTCTTATTGCATTACTCCATTTTCCATGAACTTAATACACTAGATGCATGCTGGATAGCGGTCAATGTGTGTAGTAATAGTAGTAGATGCAGGCAGGAGTCGATCTACTAATCTTGGAAGTGATGTCTATGTAATGATCATTGCCTGGATATCGTCATAATTATTTGAGGTTCTATCAATTGCCCAACAGTATTTCGTTTACCCACCGTTTGCTATCTTTCTCGAGAGAAGCCACTAGTGAAACCTACGGCCCCCGGGTCTTCTTCCTCATATATTTGCTTGCGATCTACTTTTCCTTTGCATTCTTATGCCTAGCTGATGAAAGTGCGTTATATCGACTAGAGGGGGGTGAATAGGCGATTTTTATGAAAGTCTTCAAAACGTGGGAGTTATGAAGACAAACAGCGAAGATTATGCCTATTACTATGCAGCGGAAGTTAGATTACACTAGGCAAGCCATGGTCAAGTATTCAATAGAGTGAAAGCACAATGACAAACAGCTGCAGTGTAATAAGGATCAGGTAGGAAGAAGTTATGAAGCCAAACAGATCATACATTCACGTTGTGAAGACAAAAGATAGAGCAAGCATGCAATGGCTTCACAATGAGTAACAGTAAGAAAAGGAAGTGAAGATGAAACCAGTGACTCGTTGAAGACAATGATGTGTTGGACCAGTTCCAGTTGCTGTGACAACTGTACGTCTGGTTGGAGCGGCTAGGTATTTAAACCTTAGACACACAGTCCCGGACACCCAGTCCTGAACACGCAGTCAGGACACCAAGTCCTCACCGTATTCTCCTTGAGCTAAGGTCACATAGTCCTCGCCCAATCACTCTGGTAAGTCTTCAAGGTAGACTCCCAAACCTTCACAGACTTCGTTCACTGGCAATCCACAATGTCTCTTGGATGCTCTGAACGCGACGCCTAACCGTCTGGAGGATTCACAGTCCTCAAGTGTAATAAGTCTTCAGATCACACAGACAAGAAGACTTAAGTGATGCCCAATGTTCTCTGGCTCTGGGTGGTTAGGGCTTTTCTCCTCGCTAGGAATTTTCTCTCAAAGGCTTCGAGGTGGGTTGCTCTCAAACGACAAAAGCCGTGCACTGAAATCTGAGCAGCCAACCGTTTATGGTTGTAGGGGGTGGGCTATT
Source organism: Triticum urartu (assembly GCF_003073215.2). Lineage (NCBI taxonomy): Eukaryota > Viridiplantae > Streptophyta > Magnoliopsida > Poales > Poaceae > Triticum > Triticum urartu. The sequence continues at coordinate 533,985,940 of NC_053024.1, forward strand.
TATAGCCACTTGGCAACCCGACCTGATTTGTCCGAAATGACCCTGGGTCACTAAGGAACTGACACGTGTCTCAACGGTCAGATTTCAAACTCTCATGGCAACTTTACTTGGTCTTCCTTCTGTTCTCATTGTCCCACTGTGGACACTCAGAGATGAAGTGTCCAGTTTTCTTGCACTTGTGACATGTTTTCTTCTTGTAGTCATGAGCAGAAGCTTCATCATTCCTTGAGCTTGATCGTGAAGATTTTCTGAAGCCTTTCTTCTTGGTGAATTTTTGGAACTTCTTCACTAGCATTGCAAGTTCCCTTCCAATGTCTTCAGGATCATCAGAACTGCTGTCAGATTCTTCTTCAGATGAGGAAACAGCTTTTGCCTTCAAGGCACGAGTTCGCCCATAGTTTGGACCATAGATATCTCTTTTCTCAGAAAGCTGAAACTCATGTGTGTTGAGCCTCTCAAGTATGTCAGACGGATCGAGTGTCTTGAAATCAGGACGTTCTTGAATCATCAGGGCTAGGATGTCAAACGAACTATCAAGTGATCTCAGCAGTGTCTTGACGATTTCATGTTTGGTGATCTCAGTGGCGCCGAGGGCTTGAAGCTCATTTGTGATGTCAGTGAGCCGGTCAAATGTGTACTGGACATTCTCATTGTCATTTCGCTTGAAGCGGTTGAAGAGGTTGCGAAGAACACTGATTCTCTGATCTCTCTGGGTTGAGATGCCTTCATTGACCTTGGAGAGCCAGTCCCAGACCAGCTTGGATGTCTTCAAGGCACTCACACGGCCATACTGTCCTTTTGTCAGATGACCACAGATGATATTTTTGGCAGTAGAGTCCAGTTGAGTGAACTTCTTGACATCAGCAGCAGTGACACCTTCTCCAGCCTTGGGAACGCCATTCTCGACGATATACCATAGGTCGACATCAATGGCTTCAAGATGCATGCGCATCTTATTCTTCCAGTAGGGATATTCGGTTCCATCGAAGACGGGGCACGCAGCGGAGACTTTGATTATCCCTGCAGTCGACATAGCTAAAACTCTAGGTGGTTAAACCGAATCACATAGAACAAGGGAGCACCTTGCTCTGATACCAATTGAAAGTGCGTTATATCGACAAGAGGGGGGTGAATAGGCGATTTTTATGAAAGTCTTCAAAACGTGGGAGTTATGAAGACAAACAGCGAAGATTTTGCCTATTACTATGCAGCGGAAGTTAGATTACACTAGGCAAGCCATGGTCAAGTATTCAATAGAGTGAAAGCACAAAGACAAACAGCTGCAGTGTAATAAGGATCAGGTAGGAAGAATTTATGAAGCCGAACAGATCATACATTCACGTTGTGAAGACAAAAGATAGAGCAAGCATGCAATGTCTTCACAATGAGTAACAGTAAGAAAAAGGAAGTGAAGATGAAACCGGTGACTTGTTGAAGACAATGATGTGTTGGACCAGTTCCAGTTGCTGTGACAACTGTACGTCTGGTTGGAGCGGCTAGGTATTTAAACCTTAGGACACACAGTCCCGGACACCCAGTCCTGAACACGCAGCTCAGGACACCAAGTCCTCACCGTATTCTCCTTGAGCTAAGGTCACATAGTCCTCGCCCAATCACTCTGGTAAAACTTCAAGGTAGACTCCCAAACCTTCACAGACTTCGTTCACTGGCAATCCACAATGTCTCTTGAATGCTTTGAACGCGACGCCTAACCGTCTGGAGGATTCACAGTCCTCAAGTGTAATAAGTCTTCAGATCACACAGACAAGAAGACTTAAGTGATGACCAATGTTCTCTAGCTCTGGGTGGTTAGGGCTTTTCTCCTCGCTAGGAATTTTCTCTCAAAGGCTTCGAGGTCGGTTGCTCTCAAACGACAAAAGCCGTGCACTGAAATCTGAGCAGCCAACCATTTATGGTTGTAGGGGGTGGGCTATTTATAGCCACTTGGCAACCCGACCTGATTTGTCCGAAATGACCCTGGGTCACTAAGGAACTGACACGTGTCTCAACGGTCAGATTTCAAACTCTCATGGCAACTTTACTTGGGCTACAAGCAAAGCTGACTTGTCCGGCTCTGGACAAGATTTGCTCTCATTGTCTTCACTCGAAGACATAGGTTTTTGATTTAGGCATCACTTCAGTCATTCTGACTGGTTCTCCTGGACCCCACTTAACAGTACGGTGGTTCCTATGACTCAACACAAAAGAAAAAGAACTACGAAAGATCTAAGTCTTCGAGCTCCATAGGCTTCATAACGTGTCTTCTTTTGTCATAGTCTTCAATGTGAATATCTTCATATACCACCTTTGTCTTCAATGTCTTCATACATTTTTAGGGGTCATCTCTGGTAGTAAAACCGAATCAATGAGGGACTTCTACCTGTGTTATCCTGCAATTCTCACAAACACATTAGTCCCTCAACTAGGTTTGTCGTCAATACTCCAAAACCAACTAGGGTTGGCACTAGTTGCACTTACAATCTCCCCCTTTTTGGTGATTGATGACAAACTAGTTGAAGTTTTCAACGGGGAATATAGCCTGTGAAATTGTAAAGGATAAGGAATTGTCTTCATAAGTTGCAAGGGCTCCCCCTGAAGATGTGCATATAAGTTAATTTGCTTTTGGAATGCAAATGCACATGACAGGTTGTACTTGTGGAGATCCAGTTCAGCTTATGATGACAATCCACTATGCATGTGAAAGTATATGAAGATAATGACATGCATAATGGAAAATGGACGTCTGCGGAATGAGATAAGTGCGGAATTTATCGTCGCACATGCGGAATTTATCTTCGCAAAACAGGGTGGCAAACAAGTAGCAGACGACCATCGAGTTTTAGTGTTACAACTCAAAGAACCAAATGAAGCAAAAACGAGAGTTGTAAGCACGAAGCAAAATATAGCAAAACATAAAGCACCCGCCCATATGGACCCACTTGAAGACTATCAACCCATATGCTTCTCCCCCTTTTGTCAGCAAGGACCAAAAAGGTTTGAAGACATAGAGTGTCTACTCGTTCTCAGGAGCAGCAGGGTCGTTGGAGGTGTTTGGCGGTGCAGAAGAGCTTGGAGGTGCTGAAGCAGGTGGCGGTGATGTAGCATCGTCTTCTTCATCAATGATTCTAGCAGTGACTGTGGCAGTAGATGAAGAAAACTCAGAGTCTTCAAGTGATGGTGTGTTGCGCATCACAGCCCTTCTAGGAGGTGTGGTGTCAAACTTGAATCGCTCAGTGAAGCCATCCTCTTCAAGTTCAGCTTCAGTACATATCATTGATAGCCCTTTCCATGTACGACGACAGGTTTCATGAGTGACGAAAGCATTCTTGGTGGCAAGATTTCGAAGACGATTAACATCCACCAAGAGGCTTTTCATCTGACGCTTTAGCCAGTCGTGATGCCTATCTTGTTTTTGATGAAGGGCCACAAGAAGCTCTCGGTCATTGAGAACACGAGCGCGCTTCTTGGGTCTTGAAGCAGTTGCACTATCATTGGCTTCAGTTGAAGCAGGGTGTGGCGCACGTGTAGTGCCAGCCAAAGGATACACCCTGGAGATGGCTTCAACACCTTCATCGTTTGAGTGAAGCTCTGGTGTTCTGCATTCTGAAGACTCAAAGGTTGCTTGGCAGGCTCAGGATATATAGCTTCGGCAGAGGTATCCACATCTGGCAAGAAGATCCGATGGTTGCGGGCTGAGGGCTGATATGAGATCGCAGAGTGAAGCTTGATCAGTCTCATTACCCAAGGAGCATAGAACTTTAAGCCAAACAGATCTGAGCCTGATGCAGCGAGTTGGCGTATGAAGAAATCCTGTGCATTGAAGCATTTGCCATGAAGGATACCGAATATCAAAGTCTTCATTGCACCCTCAATCTTGGCATTTGGAGAGTGCCCTTTAATAGGCCAGAGAGTCCGCCTGATAATGTGATAGATTGTTCTGGGCAGGTACTCAAAGTCTTCAACAAAGAACTCTGTTGGATAAGGAGCATCGAGAGGCAGTGGCTTCATCATGGAGAGCATCTGACTCATATTTGGTTCAGGCCTCTGGAATATGCTCTCAAGAGCTTCAGTGTGAAGTGGAAAACCTTCCTCGAAGAGTTCGCCAGGAGTGGGCAGGCCGGTGAGCTCAATGATATCGAATGCATTGGCTTCGTGATGGACATTGCCGGTCATCCACTCCAGGGCCCAAGTCTTTGGATCTCTGTTGTATCCCTTAATGTGTAGGGTGGAATAGAATTGCAACAGAACCTCTTCATTCCAGTGCTCTTCATTAGTTATAAACTGCAGCAGACCCACTTGCTTGAAGCAATCCAGCGCTTCCTCTAAACAGGGCAGACCAGCAATAGCTTCAACATCAAGGCGCTTGTGCGGGAAGATGCGACCTTGGTTGTATAAGATGCATGAATAGTAGCTGCGCTGAGGATAGCTCTAGAACCTATCTGATGAAATCCTTTCCCATGAATAGGGGTTCTGGAGCTGTTGAAGAACGTATTGTCTGCCTTGAAGCTATTGATGTCGAAGGAGCCAGGTGCTGATGCAGGACCTGGGAACCTTGGCAGCCTTGGGACTGGCTTCTGGACATGAGGCCTGTGCTCAACATGATAATCAAATTGAGGACCAGCGGCAGACTCCAGAACAGAAGTGTCTGGATCAGTAGCTTCACTGTCTGCTAAAGCTTTTGGTGGGGAGGGCTCCACATTGGCTTCAGTGTTGGTTGTGGCAGCCTCAATATTTTCAGCCTCCGCTTGACTAGCTGGAGGGTCAGTCACAAGCACGTTCTCCTGGAGAACTGCTTCTTGGTGGAGCATTGGAGTGGGCTCTTGTGGTGCTTCTTCTTCGGCTGATGCAGCCGGAATGTCTTCAGCATAGACTTGAGGCCTTAGACCTTTGCGAAGCCTGCGGAATGCAGACGACGCCTGTGGGGTTGGAGTGGGCTGGGCCTTAATGTCTTCTTCCTCTTGAGGGCGATCCGCCCATGACGCATCTTGTGCAATTGGCGTCAGAGGACGACCAATGCTGATGAGCTCGCTTTGTTCATACTGAGGAAGGGCTGCATCATCTTGTACATTGTCCTGATGACCAATGTCTTCAGCAGCAATGGGGTCGGCTGCTGGTATGTCTTCAGCTTCAGGAGCCTCTGTGGAAGCAGGCTCATGAACTGTCAGTTGTCGTTCTGCGTTGGGGTGAACCATAGAGATAGGTTCAACTATCAAGGGCTCTGTGGGAGCAGCCCGAGATTTCTTGATCTTTCGCTTCTTCTTGCTGGTGGCAGTAGGAGAGGCTTCAGAGCTTTTCCTCTTTCTGGCTTCAGCCTCAGCAGTTCTTGTCTTCTTGAGCTCTGAAGCTGTTGACCGGCTCTTTGGCTTCGAGCCAGTCGTTGCAGTTGGGAAGACAATCGGAACTGCTTCTTGCCTAGGTGCCTCTGGTTCAGCCATAGCAGGCTTCTTCTTCTTCTTCGCGGCCATCTTGGGGTCGATGCCAGGACGCCCAAGTGCCTTGCGCTTTTCAGCCTCATTGTAGGCTTGTACACACCTTTCAGCCAGAGACTTCATCCGCTCACGTGAGCCCTGAGCTTCTGCACGCTTCTTCAGAAAATTTTCTTTGAGCTCATGCAACATGGTCTTGAAGCTCTTCACTTCTTGCACGCTGAGCTTGGCCATATTCTTCTTGAACTGAGCCTTTTCATGATCAATTTTCTGCTTCAGTTCAACAATGCGCTGGGCAATGGCAAGTTCTGAAGCAATTGCGCCTTGGAAGGCGATGCTGAGGCCAACAGGCAGCTGCAAATCTTTGAAGCTTATGTCTGGTGTGGCAAACCATTCGTCGATGAAGTTGTGGATGATGGCGACATCAAAGAGAGGCAAATTGTTGAAGATTTCAGCTTCTTCTTTGCTCTTGATGAGCTACTCTAGAGCGTCATCTCCAAGATCTTCGTCACTTGACAGATCAATGGCTTCGCTGCGCAGAATGGCAACAGATGTGAGCTCTTTGCCGGTGTGTGGCTGAGGCATCTTGGCCTTCTGGGTCTTGGCGACGCGGGATACATCTTCAGACTGCACACTGTCTTCAGGAGGTGCAGTTGCCATTGGCTTCGTCCTTGAGAGTTTTGGTGAAGGGGCCGGCTTTGAAGCTTTTGGCTTCTTAGACTGCTTAGGCTTTGCCACTGCAGGCACTGCAGGCGCTTCATCAGACTCGGTGTCAGCTGCAGGCTCATTCACTGCAGTCCCTTGAACCAAGATGTAGGTGATGAGGCCTTCGAGGTCGGCAAACGGCCCGATGACATTGGGTTCTGCTTCGCGTGTGCCATCTGCTCTTGGTGCTGAGGGACCAGGGTTGAAGTCTAACCCAAATTTCTTCTTGTCCTGCTTCCCTGATTGTTGGGCAAACTGGAAGTTGCGCTTGAACAGATTGTCGTCACGACACCAGAGGAGTGACGACGGATGCGCATCATCAGGCTGTGGTCCTCGGACCATGCATGGGTAGAATCCTTGAGCAATGGCTTCATCTCTGGTCCTGGGTATGAGATTCTTGTAAATGATGTCCCCCCATGGTTTCTTGATGGCACTTTTCTCAGCATACTCTTGGGTTGTGAAGCGGTATTGAACCATTGTTCTGCCCAGTAGCATCGAATCCATTGGATTCTGGTCTTGCGCTGCCCATAATTCTCTTCAGGATCTGTTTTATACATTTCTGCCAGGTCAGCAGGCAGATCTTTGGAAGTTCCTTCACGTCGTTGTCTGCCCCCCTTCCTTGCTGCTGCTTCTGAAGCCATAAACTTTAACTTGAAAGGCTTCAAAGGCTTTCTTTTGCTGGACCAATAGGAACTGGCTTCAGGAGAATTTATGTGATGCTGTAGGAATTCTGCAAATGAATGCAGACTATGAGAACCGAAGGATTCTCCCACGGACATGTACCTGTGACAGCATTAAGGTGCGAGGGAAGGGGAAGAGGTCATATGCATTCTCATAAGGTTTTGAAGATTAATCAGTTTAGAAGACATTGACCTCATCGTGCGAAGACATTCACTCATAGATAAGAAGTTGGTTCCAGATTTGTACGAACCCACAGATCAGTACAAGTGAGGAATCTAACTACTTCATGAAGCACAAGTGAATATACTAGGCATGTTATGAGATTCAGATTGAGAGATCTAACTTGTGTGAAGATAAACTTCTTATGGTAGAAAGTGACAGAACCATGGATCAAGAGGGGCTGTAAAACAAAGTTTTATTTACCACACTTGGAACTGCCAGACGGAAGTGGGAGATGATGTCGAGCAGTTCAGTCCTCCGTGCCCTAACTTGGCGACGGAAGACACCTACGGCGACGGCGGAGAGAACGATGTCTGCGATCGGCGTGAGGACGGCATCGGAGAGGTTGCGGCAGCAAAGCGCTTCGTCGCCGGCGTCGTCTAGAGCTAGCGGTGGCACTAGGGTTCGTGTGAGGGTGGAAGAAGGAGATAATGACCGCGGTAAGTGTGAATTTATAGGCACAGGGGCGGCACTGTGCTATTACACAGGTGCCCCTGGCGATTCGCATCTGAGAAACGCGTGGCCAGCTTGCGGAAGTTTGGGGTTTGTTCCACGTCCCACGCACGCCTGGATTGTCGGGCGGTCGTTCCTGCTTCTCTGGATTTTATGTGGAGGAATGAGCATTGAAAACGGACTTTATGGTTGTCTCTATATCTTCTGCTGACAAGGACGCAGCGAAGACATTCGACAGTTTCAATAGAATGCATATGACTTGGAGAGATAGAATTTGAGATAGAAAGCATAGAGAGATTAGGGTCCGATCACATTCACTTAGTTCAAAAGATTCAACCAAGAAGACATAGCTATAAGTGAATGCTGTAGAGGTCAGAACACTAGTATGTATACTTCTATATAATCAATGTAGTGAAGATAATCATGAAGACATGTTGAGTTCGAAGCCAAACCAAATGTGAAGATATTGCAAGGTAACGCCTTGAGTGAAACCCTTCAAAACAGAACATTTGGTGGTGGCGTTACCCACCGTATAGGAAGTATTAGACCTAGACATGGCGCACAATTATCGTGGCGCTCTGAAGTCAAATTCCACATTAATGTATTCACACTTAGAATGAATGTCTTCATTGATTTGAAGATATACTTCACTTCGTGTGTTGCACATCTAAGTCATCATATGCATAAGTGTTAGGATGTGTGCCTGATCACAGGACATTTGAGGATTCTAGGATATTTAGCTCACACCGTAACTTGCAAAACCTCTTCTCATCCAAGGGCTTGGTGAAGATATCTGCCAATTGTTCTTCAGTGTTGACGTGTATGATATCAATGTCTTCCTTCACAACATGATCTCTGAGAAAGTGATGACGAATTTCAATGTGCTTTGTCTTCGAGTGCTGAACTGGGTTGTTCGCAATCTTGATGGCGCTTTCGTTGTCGCAGTAAAGTGGGACTTGCTTCAGATGAATACCATAGTCCTTGAGTGTTTGCTTCATCCACAGAAGCTGAGCGCAGCAAGATCCAGCAGCAATTTGTTCAGATTCAGCAGTGGAGAGATATACACAGTTCTGCTTCTTTGAAGACCAACATACAAGTGATCGTCCCAGAAAGTGACATGTGCCTGATGTAGACTTGCGATCAACTTTGTCACAAGCATAATCAGCATCCGAAAATCCAACCAAATCAAACTCTGAGCCCTTTGGATACCATAATCCTAGAGTTGGGGTGTGAGCCAAATATCGAAGAATTGGCTTCACAGCTAAGTGATGCGACTCCTTTGGTGCCGCTTGAAATCGAGCACACATGCAAACACTAAGCATAATATCTGGCCTAGATGCACATAAATAAAGAAAAGAACCAATCATGGAGCGGTATACCTTTTGATCGAACTCTTTACCATTGTCGTCAGGACCTAGATGATGTTTGGCTGGCATTGGTGTTGTGAAGCCTTTGCAGTCTTGCATACCGAACTTCTTCAGGCAATCTTTGAGATACTTCTCTTGAGATATGAAGATGCCATTGCGTTGTTGTCGTATTTGAAGACCAAGGAAGAACTTCAGCTCCCCCATCATGGACATCTGATATTGCTCTTGCATCATATATCCAAACTCTTCACTGTACTTCTGATTGGTGCAGCCGAAGATAATGTCATCCACATATATTTGGCACACAAATAGTTCACCATCATATGTCTTCGTGAAAAGAGTGGGATCCAGGGAACCAGGTATGAAGCCTTTGCTCTTCAGGAAGTATTTGAGTGTGTCATACCAGGCCCTAGGGGCTTGTTTGAGGCCATACAGTGCCTTGTTGAGCTTGTATACCATGTCAGGATGTTTTGGATTTTCAAAGCCAGGCGGTTGTGCAACATACACTTCTTCTTCAATCTTGCCATTGAGAAAGGCACTTTTCACATCCATTTGATATAGAAGTATGTTATGATGATTTGCATAGGCCAGCAGTATGCGTATGGCTTCAAGCCTAGCCACAGGAGCAAATGTTTCATCGAAGTCAATGCCCTCCACTTGAGTATATCCTTGAGCAACGAGACGAGCTTTGTTTCTGACAATTTGACCATGCTCATCTTGTTTGTTGCGGTATATCCATTTGGTGCCTATTATGTTGTGCTTCCGTGGATCAGGACGCTTAACCAGTTCCCATACATTATTCAGCTCAAACTGTTGAAGCTCTTCTTGCATAGCTTGAATCCATTCAGGTTCCATGAAGGCTTCTTCAACTTTCTTGGGTTCTGATATTGAGACGAATGCGAAGTGCCCACAGAAATTTGCTAGCTGAGTTGCCCTTGAACGAGTGAGTGGACCAGGTGCATTGATGCTGTCAATTATTCTGTCAATCTGCACTTCATTGGCAACACGAGGATGTACAGGGCGAAGACTTTGCTCTTGCTAATCTGTGTTGTTGTTGGGAGGAATGTCTTCAGGCTGAGCATTGTCTTCATGTTGATCAGGTGCTGAGATGATAAGTTCTTCTTCAGGATGAGCTTCAGAAGGTATAATCTCTCCAGTTCCCATAAGCTTGATTGATTCACTAGCTGGAACTTCATCTAGCACATTTGGCAGTTGCTTTCTTTGTGAACCATTTGCCTCATCGAACCGCGCATCCACTGTTTCAACAACTTTGTAATGAAAGAGGTTGAAGACTCTGTAGGAGTGCGAATCCTTTCCATATCCAAGCATAAAGCCCTCATGTGCTCTTGGTGCAAACTTTGAGGTGTGGTGTGGGTCCTTGATCCAGCACCTTGAGCCAAATACTCTGAAGTAACTGACATTTGGCTTCTTGCCAGTTAGGAGTTCATAAGATGTCTTGTTCAGAAGCTTGTGAAGATAAACACGATTGATTGTATGACATGCAGTATCAATGGCTTCAGTCCAGAATTTTCTTGGAGTCTTGTATTCATCTAGCATCGTTCTGGCCATCTCAATGAGTGTTCTGTTCTTGCGTTCGATGATGCCATTCTGCTGTGGCGTGTACGGAGCTGAGAATTCATGTGTGATGCCCAAGGTATCAAGATATGTATCAAGGCCAGTGTTCTTGAATTCAGTGCCATTGTCACTTCTGATGTGTTTTATCTTGGCGCCAAAATTGTTCATAGCACGATTGGCGAAGCGTCTGAAGACATCCTGCACTTCAGTCTTGTAAAGGATTATGTGCACCCAAGTATATCTAGAGTAATCATCAACAATGACGAAGCCATAGAGGCAAGCAGTAGTAGTAAAAGTTGAGTAGTGAGTGGGGCCGAAAAGGTCCATGTGGAGCAGTTCGAAGGGTTGAGTAGTAGTCATGATTGTCTTCGAAGGATGTTTTGCCCTTGTCATCTTCCCTGCTTCACAGGCACCGCATAAGTGATCTTTCTTGAACTTGACGCCCTCGATGCCTATGACATGCTTCTTCTTCGCAAGGGTGTGGAGGTTCCTCATGCCAGCATGCCCAAGCCTCCGATGCCAAAGCCAGCATTCTGAAGCTTTTGCAAGAAGACATACTGCAAGTTGTGGCCCTGCTAAGAAATCTACCACGTACAGATCATCTTTTCGATACCCTTCAGACACTAGAGACTTGTCAGATTCCATTAGTACTAGGCAACGATATTTTCCAAACATTACGATCATGTTCAAATCGCAAAGCATTGAGACAGACATTAAGTTGAAGCCAAGGGATTCAACAAGCATGACTTTATCCATGTGTTGATCCTTTGAGATTGCAACTCTACCTAGACCCAATACCTTACTTTTACCAGGGTCAGCAAATGTGATGTGGCTCTTATCGGATGGACGTAAGGTTGAGTCCATAAGAAGGCTTCTTTTGCCAGTCATGTGATTTGTACACCCACTATCAATAATCCATTCTGAAGACTTTGAAGACGCTGGTGTCGTACCCTACAGTGCAGTTAGGGGGATAGGCTTCACAAAGAGAATTGTGAAGCAAAAACATTTGACGAACCAGTGGGTTATGAAAACTTAGATCCAGATTAGGACTAATAGGGAGAGTAGCATGCGATTCAGGAACGAAGTACATAATGATGCCATTCGGGCATTTTATCTTGCGCCCTACAAGATTTTTAAGGTCCCCAGCAATAGCGTCAGAAGATTTTGTTTTTCTGCTGGAGACCTTTCCCTGCAAAAGAGAGTTAAGCTTTCTTAACCACCCACATCTTCAAGGGTGGCTTAGAAGCAATAAGTCTAAGTGCAGAATCTGAGAATTTTGGCTTTGAAGCCTTAGCAAACAGTCTTGCAGGTGGACAATAATACTCATAGGAATAAGCAGAATAATTTTTGGTCATATGAACATGACGGTTCGATGAACCGCTCTCATATTCATATGCCTGAGTATGGTTTCCCTGCAAAACATTTGCGTTAGTGTGACTCAGGTGAGTCCTCTGTTTGTATGAAGCCTTTGGACCGTATGAAGCCTTTGGTCTGAGGTTTGTCTTCTTCAAGTGAGGTGTCATGAAGACATTCACAGGAAGATTTTCCAGACACTTTTTCGGAACCCAGATCTTCTTCATAGGCGGTCCATTCCTGCAGTTAGTACCAATGTACCTGGCAAACACTTCACCATTCTGATTCTTAAGAAGTTTATAGTTTGCATCAAAGGATTCATCAATAATAATGGGGTTAGCACATGTGAAGCCAGATAAATTGGATGATCTGCTGAAGGTTCCTTTGCAGCAACCCATGTGGTTTTGGGGTACTGCTCAGGTTTCCAGTAAGAGCCATCTGCATTTAATTTCCTTACGAACCCAACACCCTCTTTCCTAGGGTTTCAGTTCAGAATCTGCTTCTTGAGGACATCACATAATGTCTGATGTCCTTTAAGACTTTTGTACATCCCTGTTTCAAGCAATGTCTTCAACCTAGCATTCTCATCAGCAATAGCAGTGGTATCCTCAGCAGAGGGGTTAGTTACCACATCAACAGTTGAAGATATTGCAACAGCAGTAGCAGTGGAACATTCAGCAACAGAAGTAGCATTATCACGCTCAATGCATTTAAGACATGGTGGTTCAAATCCTTCCTGAGCGGAACTGATCTGTTCGGCGCGAAGTGATTCGTTTTCCTTTTGAAGATCTTCATGAGCCGCTCTCAATTTCTCAAGTTCTTGCTTCCTTTGAAGATAATCATAGGAAAGATTTTCATGAGTTGTTGAGAGAGTATCAAGACGATCTTCAAGTTCCTGATACTTAACGTGAAGATTTTTTATGTCTTCAATTAAGGATTCAGATCGAGTCATTTCAGCACCCAACAGATCATCGCTTCTGTCTAACAGTTTTTGAATATGTTCCATAGCTTTCTGTTGTTCAGTTGCAATTTTAGCAAGTGTTTTGTAGCTGGGTTTTGAATCACAGTCAGAGTCATCGTCACTAGATGTTTGATAGCGAGTAGTGCGTGTGTTTACCTTGGCACCGCGTGCCATGAAGCAGTAGGTAGGAGTGGAGTCGTTCTTGTCATTTGCATGAGTGTCGGTGATGAAGTCATTGTCTTCAGTGTTGAAGATGGACTTGGCGACGTATGCTGTAGCCAGACTCGCAATGCCAGAATCAGACTCCTCCTCAGATTCCACCTCTGCCTCCTCAGAAGCGGACTCCTCCTCTGAATCCATTTCCTTGCCAACAAACGCACGTGCCTTGCCAGATGAGCTCTTCTTGTGTGATGAAGACTTTGAGGAAGACTTGGAAGAAGACTTTGAGTATTTCTTCTTCTTGTCGTCAGAATCATATTCCTTGCTCTTCTTCTTCCTTCTGTTCTCATTGTCCCACTGTGGACACTCAGAGATGAAGTGTCCAGTTTTCTTGCACTTGTGACATGTTTTCTTCTTGTAGTCATGAGCAGAAGCTTCATCATTCCTTGAGCTTGATCGTGAAGATTTTCTGAAGCCTTTCTTCTTGGTGAATTTTTGGAACTTCTTCACTAGCATTGCAAGTTCCCTTCCAATGTCTTCAGGATCATCAGAACTGCTGTCAGATTCTTCTTCAGATGAGGAAACAGCTTTTGCCTTCAAGGCACGAGTTCGCCCATAGTTTGGACCGTAGATATCTCTTTTCTCAGAAAGCTGAAACTCATGTGTGTTGAGCCTCTCAAGTATGTCAGACGGATCGAGTATCTTGAAATCAGGACGTTCTTGAATCATCAGGGCCAGGATGTCAAACGAACTATCAAGTGATCTCAGCAGCGTCTGGACGATTTCATGTATGGTGATCTCAGTGGCGCCGAGGGCTTGAAGTTCATTTGTGATGTCAGTGAGCCGGTCAAATGTGTGCTGGACATTCTCATTGTCATTTCGCTTGAAGCGGTTGAAGAGATTGCGAAGTCTGGGTTGAGATGCCTTCATTGACCTTGGAGAGCCAGTCCCAGACCAGCTTGGATGTCTTCAAGGCACTCACACGGCCATACTGTCCTTTTGTCAGATGACCACAGATGATATTTTTGGCAGTAGAGTCCAGTTGATTGAACTTCTTGACATCAGCAGCAGTGACACCTTCTCCAGCCTTGGGAACGCCGTTCTCGACGACATACCATAGGTCGACGTCAATGGCTTCAAGATGCATGCGCATCTTATTCTTCCAGTAGGGATATTCAGTTCCATCGAAGACGGGGCACGCAGCGGAGACTTTGATTATCCCTGCAGTCGACATAGCTAAAACTCCAGGTGGTTAAACCGAATCACACAGAACAAGGGAGCACCTTGCTCTGATACCAATTGAAAGTGCGTTATATCGACTAGAGGGGGGTGAATAGGCGATTTTTATGAAAGTCTTCAAAACGTGGGAGTTATGAAGACAAACAGCGAAGATTTTGCCTATTACTATGCAGCAGAAGTTAGATTACACTAGGCAAGCCATGGTCAAGTATTCAATAGAGTGAAAGCACAAAGACAAACAGCTGCAGTGTAATAAGGATCAGGTAGGAAGAAGTTATGAAGCCAAACAGATCATACATTCACGTTGTGAAGACAAAAGATAGAGCAAGCATGCAATGGCTTCACAATGAGTAACAGTAAGAAAAAGGAAGTGAAGATGAAACCGGTGACTCGTTGAAGACAATGATGTGTTGGACCAGTTCCAGTTGCTGTGACAACTGTACGTCTGGTTGGAGCGGCTAGGTATTTAAACCTTAGGACACACAGTCCCGGACACCCAGTCCTGAACACGCAGCTCAGGACACCAAGTCCTCACCGTATTCTCCTTGACTAAGGTCACATAGTCCTCGCCCAATCACTCTGGTAAGTCTTCAAGGTAGACTCCCAAACCTTCACAGACTTCGTTCACTGCAATCCACAATGTCTCTTGGATGCTCTGAACGCGACGCCTAACCGTCTGGAGGATTCACAGTCCTCAAGTGTAATAAGTCTTCAGATCACACAGACAAGAAGACTTAAGTGATGCCCAATGTTCTCTGGCTCTGGGTGGTTAGGGCTTTTCTCCTCTCTAGGAATTTTCTCACAAAGGCTTCGAGGTGGGTTGCTCTCAAACAACAAAAGCCGTGCACTAAAATCTGAGCAGCCAACTGTTTATGGTTGTAGGGGGTGGGCTATTTATAGCCACTTGGCAACCCGACCTGATTTGTCCAAAATGACCCTGGGTCACTAAGGAACTGACACGTGTCGCAACGGTCGGATTTCAAACTCTCATGGAAACTTTACTTGGGCTACAAGCAAAGCTGACTTGTCTGGCTCTGGACAAGATTCTCTCTCATTGTCTTCACTCGAAGACATAGGTTTTTGGTTTAGGCATCACTTCAGCCATTCTGACTGGTTCTCCTGGACCCCACTTAACAGTACGGTGGTTCCTATGACTCAACACACAAGAAAAAGAACTACGAAAGATCTAAGTCTTCGAGCTCCATAGACTTCATAACGTGTCTTCTTTTGTCATAGGTCTTCAATGTGAATATCTTCATATACCACCTTTGTCTTCAATGTCTTCATACATTTTTAGGGGTCATCTCTGGTAGTAAAACTGAATCAATGAGGGACTTCTACCTGTGTTATCCTGCAATTCTCACAAACACATTAGTCCCTCAACTAGGTTTGTCGTCAATACTCCAAAACCAACTAGGGGTGGCACTAGATGCACTTACACTAGCTAAGGGCGTAAAACTATAACGCTTGTTGGGAGGCAACCCAATAAATAAAATTTATTTTTGATTTTTGCTTCCTGTTCTTGTGTGTTAGCACAATTATTCTACTGTTATGATTGTGTTTTTTATGTTTTAATTAGTTTTTGTGCCAAGCAAAGCCTTTAGGATCTTCTTGGGTGTTAGTTGTTTGATCTTGCTGAAAAAACTGAAACTTTTATGCTCACGTAATTAATTTTCGTTTTTTACCAGAGGGCGATAAAATACCCATTCAACCTGCAGTATATCAATATAAAAATTTCTCAGGTCATCCAAATTTTTCAGAATTTTTGGAGTTACAGAAGTATTCGAAATAGTCAGATTGCTATAGACTGTTCTATTTTGACAAATTCTGTTTTCTTTGTGTTGTGTGCTTATTTTGATGGCTCTATGGTTTTCTTTGATGAGTTTTTGCCATAGAAAAGTTGGAATACAGTAGATATAATACAAAAACAAAATATGAATTGGTTTGATACAACACTTACAGTAGTGGTTTATTATTCTTATACTAACGGATCTCACGAAGGTTTTGTTAGTTTTGTGTGATTCAAGTTTTCAAGTTTTGGGTTATCTTATGATGGATGAAGGAAGGATGGAAGAGCCTAAGTTTGGGGATGCCCCGACATCCCAAGCTATTATCCAAAAATGAGCAACCAACTAAGCTTGGGCATTCCCCCAGTGGCATCCCCGCTTTCTTCCAACAACTATTGGTATTTTACTCGAGACTATATTTTTATTTGTCACATGATATGTGTTTTGCTTGGAGCGTCTTGTATGATATGAGTCTTTGCTTGTTTTATTTTTTGTTTTAAGTCATCAATCCTTGCTAGACACACCTATTTGAGAGAGCCAAAATTATGTCATGACTTGTTAGAATTGCTCTCTATGCTTCACTTAAATATTTTATGAGCTAGGACTTGCTCTAGTGCTTCACTTATATCTTTTTGAGCACGGTGTGCTTAGTATTTTTGAAGAAATGCTCTATTGCTTCACTTAGATTTATTTGAGAGTTAGTAAAATTTTGAAGAAAATCTCTCTTGCTTCACTTAGATTTATTTGAGAGTTAGTAAAATTTTGAAGAAAATCTCTCTTGCTTCACTTAAATTATTTTGAGAGAAAGAAATATTATGCTCATGACCTTCACTTATATTTGTTTGAGCTTATGAAAAGCAACACAAGAAAATTAGTCCCAAAGTGATAGATATCCAATAAGGATAAAGAAAATAAAAATGTCATGAAGATCATTGGACAAAATAAACTTGATTCTTAGTAATAGTTTTGAGATATGATGATGTGATATGTGAGTTATGTTGATGAGTAATTATGCTCTAGTAGGAATATTAGTGTTAAGGTTTGTGATTCCTGAAGCATGCACGTATAGTCTCTCGTTATGCTATCATGTTGGAGCATGACTTATTTTTTATTGTCTTCCTTATGAGTGGCGGTCGGGGATGAGCGATGGTCTTTTCCTACCTATCTATCCTCCTAGGGGCATGCGTAGTAGTACTTTGCTTCGAGGGCTAATAAACTTTTACAATAAGTATATGAGTTATTTATGACTAATGTAAGTCCATGGATTATACGCACTCTTACCTTTGCACAATTTGCTAGCCTCTACGGTACCGTGCATTGTCCTTTCTCACATTGAGACGTGGTGCAAACTTCACAGGTGCATCCAAACCCCGTGATATGATATGCTCTATCACACATAAGCCTCATTATATCTTCCTCAAAACAGCCACCATGCCTACCTATTATGGCTTTCCCATGGCCATTCCGAGATATATTGCCATGCAACTTCCATCGCTTTTGTTTGATGACTTGAGCATTTATTGTGATATTGCTTTGCATGATCATATAGTTGACATAGTTTTTGTGGCTCAGCCACCGTTCATCATTTTCAGACATGTTACGCTAGATCATTGCACATCATGGTACATGCCAGAGGCATCTATATAGAGTCATATTTTGTCATAGGTATCGAGTTGTAATTTTTATTTCTTTGGAGTTATAAGTAAATAGAAGTGTGATGATCATCATTATTCATTTTTAGAGTAGTGCCCCAGTGAGGAAAGCATGATGGAGACTATGATTCCCCCACAAGTCGGGATGAGGCTCCGGACAATGAGAGAAAAAGAAAAACCAAAAAAGGAAAGAAAGAAAGAAAGAAAAAAATAAAAAGAAAAAAAGAAAAAAAAATAAACAAAGAGAGAAGGGGCATTGCCAGTATCCATTACCACACTTGTGCTTCAAAGTAGCACCATGTTTTTGATAAGCACATTTCATATACATAATTTAGGCATAGAAATATACCATTTTATTGAGTTCTGACCATCAATTCTTGCTATGAGATATTTAATATTTGATGATATTCATGAAAGAGCATGTTGACTAGTGACTTCTTTCTTTTGTAGAAAAGTGCGCAAAGGCACTATAATCGTCAAGATTTCTACTATGTGGATAACGAGAAGTGAGAAGGGCTTGTGTGTGACGACAAGAAGTAACCAGAGGGGCTAACTATAGAAGAGAGGGGATCTACTTGGGAAGGAAGAAGATGGAAGGAGGGCAAAAGTGCAAAGTGGCAGATCTGATCGAGAGGGGTCAAAATCCCTAGGGTGGCCCTCGATCCCCTTCAGGCCTGGCATCTCCATCTCCTCTCTCCCCCGCTTCCTTCTCCACCTCCAGCCGCCGCCGCGGCCAGGCCAGCGTGGTGGCGCGCCAACCAGCCACCGCGCCACCCAATCATCCATCCACTCCCTCTCCATGCACCACCAGTATCGCCCCATCTCCACTACGCTGCCAGCCACCACCATCTCGAGCTCCGCCGCCGCGCCTACATCTACCTCCCTGCTGCTTGTCTTGCGCCCCTGGTGCTGCTCCTCCTTCCCTCATCTCTGAATCTCATTGCTACTGCTCCTATTCCCTTTTGCTCCTTCTCCTTGTGCCTCCCTGCTGATCCCCACGCCCCTGCTGCCTTCCTTCTTCTGCTTCCCCTTGCTGTTGTTGCCTTTCTTCTTCCTCACCTCCATGCTACTGCTGCTCCTACTGCCCTTCTTCTCCCACGGCGTACTCTGAACCCCATTCTGCTGCTGCTCCCTCTCTCCACATCTCTGTTGTTCCCTTTCCCTTCCTGCCGCTGCTCCTCCTCTTCCTCTGCTTCTTTTTTGAACCATAATCCTGCTGCTGTTCTCTCTCTCTCTCTCAAATTTCTGTAACCTTGAGTAGTGTAATGTTCAGGGTAGTGTAATGTTCAGACTTTGTAATATTCAGAATTGAGATGTGTATGGCAAATGCTTTGTAATGTTCAGATTTGAGTAGTGCTTGAAACTTGTTTAGTTTCAGACTTGTGCTTGATTAGTAGTACTTATTTTTTTATGTGAGAGTATTAGAACTGTGCCCTATAACACCATATTCGTAGTTGTGTGTGTGTGTGTGTTCACCTACTTGTTCCATTCTATAAGAATTTTAGTTGTGAGATTATTAGATTTGTTCAGTCAAGAAACATGATTGTTCTTACTTAATTGTTGTTCTGTGAGAACTAGCTTTGTTTCATTTCACATGTGTACTGCGATGGTTGAATGTTCATTTTAGATAACTAGTCTGTTTATTTTCTATGTACCTGTGACATACATGTTGGTGATATGTACACATGCTTGCTAGTTATATTGTCGTTGATGTTCGTATGTGTTAGTGTTTCAATTTCTCATGCATAAAGATAACAGCAAAAAGATACTGAGTCAAATCTGAATCTACCCTTGCTGTTTTGCATTTTCTTTGTTGTCATCCTTGCTAGTTTAGGTTTTATTTTCTTGCATTCATAATATGAACCGCGTTACCTAGCTTTATCCGAGCACGATCATTGACTTGCCTAGTCCCTGAGGAGAACACGACACTCGTAGTTTGGGCGTAAAAACCCCACTGCACTTACAATCGATCAGTTTTTCATATGGAGAGTCTCTTATGTTGTCACTTTCATATACTAGTGGGAAGTTTTCATTATAGGATTAGATGCACACCCACTCAGTTTTCATATTGAGCTTGCACTTATAGCTCTTAGTGCATTCGTTGCATGGCAATCCCTACTCCTCACGTTGATATCGATTGATGGGCATCTCCATAGCCCGTTGGTTAGCCGCATCGATGTGAGACTTTCTTACTTTTTTGTCTTCTCTATATTTACCCCTATCATCATACTCTATTCCACTCGTAGTGTTATATCCATGGCTTGCGCTCATGTATTGCGTAGGAGTTGAAAAAGTTGAAGCACGTTAAAAAGTACGAACCAATTGCTCGGCTTGTCATCGGTGGTGAGCACGATAAATACTTTGTTTTAAGAAGACGGAGCATGACAAGAGTATATGATTTTGTAGGGATAACTTATTTTAGCATTGATATTTTGAAAGACATGGTTGCTTGTTGATATGCCTGAGTATCTAAATTAGTATGTCAACACTAGACTATTGCTTTGAATCAAATAAAAAGTCCAATTTCCAATGCTATAAAGAAAAGAATATGATATGACATGTTAAACAGCAGTCCACATCAAAAAATTTGTTTTCATCACTTACCTACTCGAGGACGAGTAGGAGTTAAGCTTCGGGATGCTGATACATCTCCAACGTATCTATAATTGTTTATTGTTTAATGTTGTTATATTATCAATCTTGGATGTTTTATAATCATTTTATATCATTTTTGGTACTAACCTATTGACATAGTGTCAAGTGCCCTTTTCTATTTTTTCTGTGTTTTTTACATCGCAGAAAATCAATATCAGACGGAGTCCAAATGCCATGAAACTTTACGGAAATTTTTTATGGGCCAGAAGGAACACAACAGGCCCTGGCTGCGCCTGGGGGGTACCCCGAGGGGGGCACAATCCACCAGGGCACGCCAGGAGGCCCAGGTGCGCCCTGGTGGCTTGTGCCCACCTCGGGTGCCCCCGGACCGCCTCTTTGCTCTATAAATACCAAAATATTCCCAAAACCCTAGGGGAGATGACAAAATATTCATCTAGCCGCCGCAGAGTCCAGAACCACCAAATCCAATCTAGACACCATCTCGGATGGGGTTCACCACCTCCATTGGTGCCTCTCCGATGATGCGTGAGTAGTTCTTTGTAGACCTTCGGGTCCGTAGTTAGTAGCTAGATGGCTTCATCTCTCTCTCTCTCTCTCTCTCTTGATTCTCAATACAATGGTCTCTTGGAGATCCATATGATGTAACTCTTTTTGCAGTGTGTTTGTTGGGATCTGATGAACTTTGAGTTTATGATCAGTCATATCTTTTTATATCCATGAAAGTTATTTGAGTTTCTTTGATCTCTAATAAGCATGATCTCTTATAGCCTCGTATTTCTTCTCCAATATTTGGGTTTTGTTTGGCCAACTTGATCTAGTTATCTTGCAATGGGAAGAGGTGCCTGGTAGTGGGTTCGATCTTACGGTGCTCGATCCTAGTGACAGAAAGGGAACCGAACGTATGTATCGTTTCTCCTAAGGATAAAAAGATGGGATCTATATCTACGCAATATATAAACGGATCTTGTCTACATCATGTCATCGTTCTTATTGCATTACTCCGTTTTTCATGAACTTAATACACTAGATGCATGCTGGATAGCGGTCGATGTGTGGAGTAATAGTAGTAGATGCAGGCAGGAGTCGGTCTACTAATCTTGGACGTGATGCCTATGTAATATCATTGCCTGGATATAGTCATAATTATTTGAGGTTCTATCAATTGCCCAACAGTAATTTTTTGACCCACCGTTTGCTATCTTTCTCGAGAGAAGCCACTAATGAAACCTACGGCCACCGGGTCTTCTTCCTCATATATTTGCTTGCGATCTACTTTTCCTTTGCATTTTTATTCAGATCTATTAAACCAAAAATACAAAAATATTTTGCTGCAATTTATTTATTTGCGATCTTTAATCTACTACAATTTTCTGGCATCGTTACCCGAAAGGGATTGACAACCCCTTTAACACGTCAGGTTGCGAGGTGTTGTTATTTGTGTGCAGGTGTTGTTTACGTTGTGTTGCTTGGTTCTCCTACTGGTTCGATAACCTTGGTTTCTTCACTGAGGGAAATACCTACCGTCGCTATGCTAGATCATCCCTTCCTCTGTGGGGAAATACCGACATAGTCCTAGCAGACAGGAGCTTTTCTAGCGCTATAGTCAGAGAGCAATCAATGGGTTTCTAGAGTGACATAAGCTTAAACCCTAGTTTATGCGTTGCTTCGAAAAGAGCTGATTTGGATCCATATGTTTCATGCTATGGTTAGGTTTATCTTAATACTTATTTCGTAGTTACGGATGCTTGCGAGAGGGGTTAATCATAAGTGGGAGGCTTGTCCAAGGAAGGGCAGCACCCAAGCACCAGTCCACCCACATATCAAACTATCAAAGTAACGAATGTGAATCATATGAGCATGATGAAAACTAGCTTGACAACAATTCCGATGTGTCCTCGGGAGCGCTTTGCTTTATATAAGAGTTTGTCCAGGCTTGTCCTTTGCTACAAAAAGGATTGGGCCACCTTGTTGCACCTTAGTTACTTTATTTACTTGTTACCCGTTATGATTTATCTTATCACAAAACTATCTGTTACCGATAATTTCAGTGCTTGCAGAGAATACCTTGCTGAAAACCGCTTGTCATTTCCTTCCGCTCCTGGTTGGGTTCGACATTCTTACTTATCGAAAGGACTACGATAGATCCCCTATACTTGTGGGTCATCATCCATCTACTCATAAAACTGCCAGGAGCCATCACTAAAGCTCTATCTAAAGATTATTGAAGATTTGGACACTTGTACGTTCATCCACAACTCCATACCTCTTTGTTGCGGCCATTCACTGTGTAACCATCCATCTCTAATCCTAGGGTCCTCATATCTTCTTGCTTTGTTGTTCTGTTTCTGGGATATATGAGCTGTGTAAGCCAAAGGGCAGGAATATCTTATCTCCTGTATTTGGGTTGAACCCTAGACGCTCCATGTTCTGGCTGGCATAAAGAGGATGTTTGGATTGTGGCCAACATTTACCATGCCAATTTTTGGCGTTGACTGTAGTCATGGTCTAGCATTTCGTTTGGATTGAAGCCTCACCAATATTTTGGTCATAGCTACAGATTCCGTCGGGGTGTTGTACCCAGGCAGGAAAATCCTATGCCAAAATTTTGGTGTGCCCTTGATTTGGTAGGGCTGACCTGGGCGTAAACCAAACATCCCCGAACTTCCTTGTAATCTTGTAAGTTCTAGCAAGCAGCATTCATCTAAGAGTAGTAAATCCCTATCACAAGCTGAGCTTCCCTTGTTTCTAAGTGTTTCATCTCCGAATCTCTCTATGTTCCTTGAGTTCTCTAGCCAAAGCTTGTCAATCGGTATCTAGATGGATGAATTCTCTATGTTCCCTGTATTTGGGGAGCCCAGAATATCTAGATAGATGAATTTTGGGGAACCATTGGGCGCCCATTTGATGTCTGAATACACCTAAACATACGTGGGAGAAATAAGCTTCGACCTTCGGGATGACCATAATCATTTATTTGATTTATTTATATGTGTTGTAGCCCATAGCAATGCACGGGCATTCTACTAGTATAAATAAAGAATGAGTTCACAACAGTACCAAAAGTGGTGATTTATTTTCTTATACTAACGGAACTTATGAGATTTTATGTTGAATTTGTGTTGTCAAGTTTTCAAGTTTTGGGTAAGGATTTGATGGACTATGAAATAAGGAGTGGCAAGAGCCTAAGCTTGGGGATGCCCAAGGCACCCCAAGGTAATATTCAAGGACAACCAAGAACCTAAGCTTGGGGATGCCCCGAAAGGCATCCCGTCTTTTGTCTTCGTCTATCGGTAACTTTACTTGAGGCTATATTTTTATTCACCACATGATATGTGTTTTCCTTGGAGCGTCTTGTATGATTTGAGTCTTTGCTTTTTAGTTTGCCACAATCATTCTTGCTATACACACATTTTGAGAGAGACACACATGAACCGTGATTTATTAGAATGCTCTATGTGCTTCACTTATATCTTTTGAGCTAGGCAATTTTTCTCTAGTGCTTCACTTATATCTTTTTAGAGCACAGTGGTGGTTTTGTTTAATAGAAATTTATGGACTCTCATGCTTCACTTATATTATTTTGAGAGTCTTTTAAAACAGCATGGTAATTTTCTTTGGTTATAAATTTAGTGCTAATATATATTATAGGCATACAAGAGGGATATAATAAAAACTTTCATATAAAGTGCATTGAATACTATGAGAAGTTTGATTCCTTATGATTGTTTTGTGATATGAAGATGGTGATATTAGAGTCATGCTAGTGCGTAGTTGTGAATTTGAGAAATACTTGTGTTAAGGTTTCTGAGTCTCGTAGCATGCACGTATGGAGAACCGTTATGTAACGCAGTTGGAGCATGAGATATTTTTTGATTGTCTTCCTTATGAGTGGCGGTCGGGGACGAGCGATGGTCTTTTCCTACCAATCTACCCCCAGGAGCATGCGCATAGTACTTTGTTTCGATGACTAATAGATTTTTGCAATAAGTATGTGAGTTCTTTATGACTAGTGTTGAGTTCATGGATTATACGCACTCTCACCCTTCCACCATTGCTAGCCTCTCTTGTACCGCGCAACTTTCGCCGGTACCATAAACCCACCATATACCTTCCTTAAAACAGTCACCATATCTACCTATTATGGAATTTCCATAGCCATTCCAAGATGCACTACCTCGCAACTTTCCACCGTTCCATTATTATGGCACGCATCATCATTATCATCTTGCTTTGCATGATCATGTAGTTGACATCGTATTTGTGGCAAAGCCACCGTTCATCATTTTTTATACATGTCGCTCTTGATTCATTGCACATCCAGGTACACCGCCGGAGGCACTCATATAGAGTCATATCTTGTTCTAGTATCAAGTTGTAATTTTTGAGTTGTAAGTAAATAGAAGTATACTGATCTTCCTTTTTAGAACATTGTCCCATGTGAGGAAACAAAATAAAAAAAGAAAAAAAGAGAAAGAAAAAAAGAAAAAGAAAAAAGGAATGAGGGAAAAAGAGAGAAGGGGCAATGTTACTATCCTTTTTCATACTTGTGCTTGAAATTAGCACCATGATCTTCATGATAGAGAGTCTCCTATGTTGTCACTTTCATATACTAGTGGGAATTTTCATTATAGAACTTGGCTTGTTATTCCAATGATGGGCTTCCTCAAATGCCCTAGGTCTTCATGAGCAAGCAAGTTGGATGCACACCCACTTAGTTTTCTTTTTGAGCTTTCATAAACTTATAACTCTAATGCATCCGTTGCGTGGCAATCCCTACTCACTCACATTGATATCTATTGATGGGCATCTCCATAGCCTGTTAATAGGCCTAGTTGATGTGAGACTATCTCCCTCTGTTTGTCTTCTCCACAACCACCTTCTACTCCACCTATAGTGTTATGTCCATGGCTCACGCTCATGTATTGCGTGAAAGTTGAAAATGTTTGAGAACATCAAAAGTATGAAACAATTGCTTGCCTTGTCATCGGGGTCGTGCATGATTTGAATATTTTGTTTGATGAAGATGGAGCTTAGCCAGACTATATGATTTTGTAGGGATAAGCTTTCTTTGGCCGTGTTATTTTGAGAAGACATAATTATTTTGTTAGTATGCTTGAAGTATTATTGTTTTTATGTCAATATTAAACTTTTGTTTTGAATCATACGGATATGAAAATTCATGACACAATAGAGAAAATTACATGGATAAATATGTTAGGTAGCATTCCACATAAAAAATTCTGTTTTTATCATTTACCTACTCGAGGACGAGTAGGAATTAAGCTTGGGGATGCTTGATACGTCTCCAACGTATCTATAATTTTGGATTGTTCCATGCTATTATATTATACGTTTTGGATGTTTTATATGCATTATTATGCTATTTTATATTAATTTTGGGACTAACCAATTAACCTATAGCCCAGAGTGAGTTCCTGTTTTTTCCTTGTTTTAGAGTTTCGCAGAAAAGGAATATCAAACATAGTCCAAAAGGAATGAAATTTTCGCGATGATTTTTCTTGGATCATAAGACATCCAGAGGACTTGGAGTACACGTCAGGGAAGCCATGAGGCGGCCACAAGGACGAAGGGCGCGCCCAGGGGTAGGGCGCGCCCCCACCCTTGTGGGCCCCTCGTGACTCCACCAACCTATTTCTTCCGCCTATATATTCTCAAATATTCCAAAACCTACCAAGAGAGCCACGAAAACACTTTTCCACCGCCGCAACCTTCTGTACCTGTGAGATCCCATCTAGGGGCCTTTTCCAGCATCCTGCCAGAGGGGGATTCGATCACGGAGGGCTTATACATCAACACCATTGCCTCTCCGATGAAGCGTGAGTAGTTTACCACAGACCTACAGGTCCATAGCTAGTAGCTAGATGGCTTCTTCTCTCACTTTGATTCTCAATACCATGTTCTCCTCGATGTTCTTGGAGATCTATTCGATGTAATACCTTTTTGCGGTGTGTTTGCCGAGATCTGATGAATTGTGGATTTATGATCAGCTTATCTATGAATATTATTTGAATCTCCTCTGAATTATTATATGCATGATTTGATATCTTTGCAAGTATCTTCATATCGATTTGGTTTGGCCAACTAGATTGGTTTTTCTTGCACTTGGAGAAGTGCTTAGCTTTGGGTTCAATCTTGCGGTGCTCGATCCCAGTGACAGAAGGGGAACCGACACATATTGTATTGTTGCTATAGAGGGTAACAAGATGGGTTTTTCATCATATTTCTTGAGTTTATCCCGCTACATCATGTCATCTTACTTAATGTGTTACTCTGGTCTATGAACTTAATACTCTAGATGCAGGCTGGAGTTGGTCAATGTGTGGAGTAATAGTAGTAGATGCAGGCAGGAGTTGGTCTACTTGATATGGACGTGATGCCTATATTCATGATCATTGCCTTAGATATCGTCATAACTTTGCGCTTTTCTATCAATTGCTCGGCAGTAATTTGTCCACCCATCGTAATATTTTCTATCTAGAGAGAAGCCTCTAGTGAAACCTATGGCCCCGGGTCTACTTTCCTTCATATAAGTTTCCGATCTACAATTTTAGTTTCCTTTTTACTTCCTTTGCAATCTTTTACTTTCCATTCCATAAACCAAAAATATTACTTTATTGTTTATCCATCTCTATCAGATCTCACTTCAGAAATAACCGTGAAGGGATTGACAACCCCTTTATTGCGTTGGGTGCAAGTTGGTGTTTTTTGTGCAGTTATTGGGTGACTTGTGTGTTGTCTCCTGCTTGATTGATACCTTGGTTCTCAGAAACTGAGGGAAATACTTACTCTACTTTGCTGCATCACCCTTTCCTCTTCAAGGGAAAAACCAACGCAAGCTCGAGAGGTAGCACAGGACTCCGTCACCGGATCGCCGCCGCCCTCCTCGACCTTCACTCATCGCCGGACCTCCCCGACTTCCCCCTTGCCGGCGACCCCAAACCTCGCCGCCCCGTTGCGCATGTGAGCTCCTCCGTTCCGCGCCGTCCCCCCCCCATCGCCATAGTCGTCGTGCCCGGAGCCCGCGCTCATTGTGTGCGCCACTGGATGCGCTCGCCGCGCCCTGCCTCACCCGCAGTCGCTCCAGGCCACACTGCTCGCATCCATCCCTGCCGCCCGAGCCGAGCCCATGGCTACGCACCCGATGTTGCTTCCTTGCCGGCCTCGCCCATCGTGTGCTGTGCTCACGCAAGTCCCCTGCGCCCCAGCTGCTGCTACTATTTGCTCCTATTCTGATGCATAGCCTGCCTTTGTAACTTGCTTATTGTTACCTACATGCTTATCCTAAACTTCTTAGTATAGGTGGGTTAGTGATCCATCAATGACCCCCACCTTGTCCTTGTTGCCCCTGCTTCATCATCGACGACTCGATCAACATGATCGACGACCAAAGCCCGACACCTCACATCACATCATGGCCCTTTTTGTTGCTCGACTCTACAGAGCTACTATCGAGTGCTGAGGGTGATACCTCATAATGCACTCCTGATGACAACTCTATAGTGTAGCTATTTAGCCATGGTCAACGAGGGTGATTCCTCCTTCACCACCCCCGATACGACTCTGTTGTGCAACACCTCAAGTGTGAACCTCAAGGGTGATTCCTCCTAAGTTCACCTTGATGATTACATCAAGTGGATTCCATCGAGGGTGATACCTTGGATTCCCCTAGTTGTTTTGGACACACGGTTACCTAGACTTTAATTGAGACATTGTTGAAGTCGGGTCGGCCCTGAGGGGTACTTCTACCTCTTGAGCATGCGTTGGTTTTCCCTTGAAGAGGAAAGGGTGATGCAGCAAAGTAGCGTAAGTATTTCCCTCAGTTTTTGAGAACCAAGGTATCAATCTAGTAGGAGACAATGCACAAGTCACCTAGTACCTGCAGAAACAATCAAGAACCTTGCAACCAACACGATAAAGGGGTTGCCAATCCCTTCACGGTCACTCGCAAAAGTGAGATCTGGTAAAGATAGTAAAATAAACGTTTTTGGTATTTTTTGTATAGATTGGAAAGTAAAGATTGCAAAATAGTAACCGAAATGTGATGTAAATAAAAGAGATGTAATATAATAAGAAAGAGACCCGGGCGGGGGCCATAGGTTTCACTAGTGGCTTCTCTCAAGATAGCATGTATTACGGTGGGTGAACAAATTACTACCAAGGAATTGATAGAAAAGCGCGTAGTTATGAGAATATCTAAGGCAATGATTATGAATATAGGCATCACGTCCATGTCAAGTAGATCGAAATGATTCTGCATCTACTACTATTACTCCACACATCAACCGCTATCCAGCATGCATCTAGAGTATTAAGTTCATAAGAACAGAGTGACGCTTTAAGCAAGATGACATGATGTAGAGGGATAAAGTCAAGCAATATGATATAAACCCCATCTTTTATCCTCGATGGAAACAATACAATACGTGCCTTGTTGCCCCTACTGTCACTGGGAAAGGACACCGCAAGATTGAACCCAAAGCTAAGCACTTCTCCCATTGCAAGAAAGATCAATCTAGTAGGCCAAACTAAACCGATAATTCGAAGAGACTTGCAAAGATATCAAATCATGCGTATAAGAATTCAGAGAAGAACCAAATAAGATTCATAGATAATCTTGTTCATAAACCCACTATTCATAGGATCTCAGCAAACACACAGGAAATGAGTATTACATCAAAGAGATCTCCAAGAATATCAAGGGGAACTTTGTATTGAGAATCAAAGAGAGAGAAGAAGCCATCTAGCTAATAACTATGGACCCGAAGGTCTGTGGTAACCTACTCACGCTTTATCAGGGAGGCTATGGTGTTGATGTAGAAGCCCTCAGTGATCGATTCCCCCTCCGACAGATCGCCGGAAGAGGCCCCAAGATGGGATCTCACGGGTACAGAAGGTTGCGGCAGTGGAAAGTGGTTTCGTGGCTCTCTGCGGTTGATCTAGGGTATAAGAGTATATATAGGCGGAAGAAGTACGTTGGTGGAGCTACCAGGGGACCACGAGGGTGGGGGCGCGCCCTCCTGCCTCGTGGCCGCCTCGTGGCGTTCCAGACTTCAAATCCAAGTCTTCTGGTTTGCTTTTGGTCCAAGAAAGATCATCGCGAAGGTTTCATTCCGTTTGGATTCTGTTTGGTATTCCTTTTCCGTGAGACTCCAAAATAGGCAAAAAAAGCAGAAACTGGCACTGGGCCTCCGGTTAATAGGTTAGTCCCAAAAATAATATAAAAGAGCATATTAAAGCCCATTAAACATCCAAAACAGATAATATAATAGCATGGAACAATCAAAAATTATAGATACAATGGAGACGTATCAAGCATCCCCAAGCTTAATTCCTGCTCGTCCTCGAGTAGGTAAATGATAAAAACAGAATTTTTGATGTGGAATCCTACCTAGCATAATTATCAATGTAATTTTCTTTATTGTGGCATGAATGTTCAGATCCAAAAGATTCAAAACAAAAGTTTTATATTGACATAAAAATAATAATACTTCAAGAATACTAACAAAGTAATCATGTCTTCTCAAAATAACATGGCCAAAGAAAGCTATCCCTACAAAATAATATAGTCTGGCTATGCTCTATCTTCATCACACAAAATATTTAAATCATGCAGAACCCCGAAGACAAGCCAAGCAATTGTTTCATACTTTTGATGTTCTCAAACTTTTTCAATCCTCATGCAATACATGAGCGTGAGCCATGGACATAGCACTATAGGTGGAATAGAATAGTGGTTGTGGAGAAGACAAAAAGGAGAGGATAGTCTCCCATCAACTAGGCATGTCGATGGGCTATGGATATGCCCACCAATAGATATCAATGTGAGTGAGTAGGGATTGCCATGCAACAGATGCACTAGAGCAATAAGTGTATGAAAGCTCAAAAAGAAACTAAGTGGGTGTGCATCCAACTTGCCTGCTCATGAAGACATAGGGCATTTTGAGGAAGCCCACCATTGGAATATACAAGCCAAGTTCTACAATGAAAAATTCCCACTAGTATATGAATGTGACAAAATAGGAGACTCTCTATCATGAAGATCATGGTGCTACTTTGAAGCACAAGTGTGGAAAAAGGATAGTAGCATTGCCCCTTCTCTCTTTTTCTCTCATTTTTTTATTTGGGCCTTTTCTCTTTTTTTATGGCCTCCTTTTCTCTTTTTTTATTTTCCGTCCGGAGTCTCATCCCGACTTGTGGGGGAATCATAGTCTCCATCATCCTTTCCTCACTGGGACAATGCTCTAATAATGAAGATCATCACACTTTTATTTACTTAGAAATCAAAAATTACAACTCAATACTTAGAACAAGATATGACTCTATGTGAATGCCTCCGGCGGTCTACTGGGATGTGCAGTGAATCAAGAGTGACATGTATGAAAGAATTATGAAGGTGGCTTTGACACAAATACGATGTCAACTACATGAGCATGCAAAGCAATATGAAAATGATGAAGCGTGTCATAATAAACGGAACGGTGGAAAGTTGCATGGCAATATATCTCTGAATGGCTATGGAAATGCCATAATAGATAGGTATGGTGGCTGTTTTAAGGAAGGTAAATGGTGGGTTTATAGTACCGGTGAAAGTTGCGCGGTACTAGAGAGGCTAGCAACGGTGGAAGGGTGAGAGTGCGTATAATCCATGGACTCAACATTAGTCATAAAGAACTCACATACT
The DNA here is from genome assembly GCF_003073215.2 of Triticum urartu. Taxonomy (NCBI): domain Eukaryota; kingdom Viridiplantae; phylum Streptophyta; class Magnoliopsida; order Poales; family Poaceae; genus Triticum; species Triticum urartu. The sequence continues at coordinate 534,016,835 of NC_053024.1, forward strand.
TATTGCAAGCATCTATTAGTTATCGAAACAAAGTACTATGCGCATGCTCCTAGGGCACATTCCTCTTGAGCATGCGTTGGTTTTCCCTTGAAGAGGAAAGGGTGATGCAGCAAAGTAGCGTCAGTATTTCCCTCAGTTTTTGAGAACCAAGGTATCAATCCAGTAGGAGACAACGCACAAGTCACCTATTACCTTCACAAACAATTAAGAACCTTGCAACCAACGCGATAAAGGGGTTGTCAATCCCTTCACAGTCACTCGCAAAAGTGAGATCTGATAAAGATAGTAAAATAAATATTTTTGGTATTTTTGTTGTATAGATTGGAAAGTAAAGATTGCAAAATAGTAACCAAAATGCGATGTAAATAAAAGAGATGCAATATAATAAGAAAGAGACCCGGGGGCCATAGGTTTCACTAGTGGCTTCTCTCAAGATAGCATGTATTATGGTGGGTGACCAAATTACTGTCGAGCAATTGATACAAAAGCGCATAGTTATGAGAATATCTAAGGCCATGATTATGAATATAGGCATCACGTCCATGTCAAGTAGATCGAAACGATTCTGCATCTACTACTACTACTCCACACATCGACCACTATCCAGCATGCATCTAGAGTATTAAGTTCATAAGAACAGAGTAACGCTTTAAGTAAGATGACATGATGTAGAGGGATAAACTCAAGCAATATGATATAAACCCCATCTTTTTATCCTCGATGGCAACAATACAATATGTGCCTTGCTGCCCCTACTATCACTGGGAAAGGACACTACAAGATTGAGCCCAAAGTTAAGCACTTCTCCCATTGCAAGAAAGATCAATCTAGTAGGCCAGACTAAATCGATAATTCGATGTGACTTGCAAAGATATCAAATCATGCATATAAGAATTCAGAGAAGAACCAAATAATATTCATAGATAATCTTGTCCATAAACCCACAATTCATCGGATCTCGGCAAACACACTGCAAAAGAGTATTACATCGAATAGATCTCCAAGAACATCAAGGAGAACTTTGTATTGAGAATCAAAGAGAGAGAGAAGAAGCCATCTAGCTAATAAATATGGACCCGAAGGTCTGTGGTAAACTACTCACGCTTCATCAGAGAGGCTATGGTGTTGATGTAGAAGCCCTCCGTGATCGATTCCCCCTCCGGCAGATTGTCGTAAGAGGCCCCAAGATGGGATCTCATGGGTACAGAAGGTTGCGACGATGGAAAAGTGGGTCTGTGGCTCTCTGCGATCGATCTAGGGTATAAGAGTATATATAGGTGGAAGAAGTACGTCGATGGAGCTACGCGGGGTCCACGAGGGTGGGGCGCGCCTACCCCCCTAGGCGCGCCCTCCTGCCTCGTGGCCGCCTCATGGCGTTCCAGACTTCAACTCCAAGTCTTCTGGTTTGCTTTCGGTCCAAGAAAGATCATCATGAAGGTTTCATTCCGTTTGGATTCTATTTGGTATTCCTTTTCTGCGAAACTCTAAAATAGGGAAAAAAGCAAAAACTAGCACTGGGCCTCCGGTTAATAGGTTAGTCCCAAAAATAATATAAAAGAGCATATTAAAGCCCATTAAACATCCGAAACAGATAATATAATAGCATGGAAGAATAAAAAATTATAGATACGTTGGAGACGTATCAGGTACCCGCGAGTTGATGTGAAAGTCGAGCGGGCCCGTAGAGCACCCACGAGTTTTCTACGAGACACGGCCGGGTATTCTGGGCCCTTGTCGTAAGTCCATGAGACGGGGCAACGGGGTCACATTATCATGAGTCTCTTCTTGTCTCCGCGAGCCCCCAATGCACTAATAGGTTTGGGTATTTGTTCTGAGTTGGCCTCTGGCCTTTACGCACTAACCACAACGCGAGAATAGTTATTGGCCTTGATGTCGTAGTATCAGCCGAAGCTTTGCTAGACGTGCAGTTCAGCATTGTGGCACAGTCAGATCACGTCGACCATCTGAGGTGGCGTTGGTATTCAACCTGCACACAATGACCTGGAGTGCAACGGGCGATGGGCCCAAGACCCCGGAGTGCTTAGGATGTAGACCGGTGGGGACCTCTCTGCTGAGCCTAGGTAGGGCTACGACATGTTGATCTTCCGAGGTCGGGCATTGACTCAAAAAAGTGTGTCCGGCCAGAGTAATCAAGCGTGTTGGTTAACATGGTGCACCCCTGCAGGGAAGTTATATATTTCAATACCGTGTCCATGGTAATGGATGTTCAGAGTTGTATCCTGATCTATTACAACTGGAATTAGTTACTTGAGACATGTGATGGATATGTGGCTCCGAGATTGCTTTCCCGCAGGGAGTCGAGGAAGGATCTCTGGGCGTTAATACTACAACATGGTTGTTAAATATAAAATGTTATTCTTTACTCTTCTACATGCTGCAAGATGCTTGGAGTTGCTTGGAGATGCTAGTCCTCGATAGGCTAGGCCTTCCCCTCAATTCTGGCATTCTATAGTCTAGTCCACAGATACAACCCTTCCATTTGATACCAATGCATACTTAGTATATATCTGATGCTTGCGAGTACTTTGGATGAGTACTCACGGTTGCTTTGCTACCCCTTTCCCCCTTCTTTCTTCTTTCTAGTTGTGGCAACCAGATGGTGGATCCCATGAGCCAGATGCCACCGCCGACGTCTACTACTACCCGATGGTGCCTACTACTACATGGAGATAGTCGACGACCAGGAGTAGTTAGGAGGTCCCAGGCAGGAGGCCTTGCCTCTTCGATCGTTGTTGCTTTTCTGCTTTCCTTCTTAAGGCAGTCTTGTCTAACTTTATGTCTGTACTCACATATTGTTGCTTCCGCTGACTCGTGTGTATCGAGCTTGTATTCGAGCCCTCGAGGCCCCTGGCTTGTAATTTTAAGCTTGTATTATTTCATTTTGTGTCTAGAGTTGTGTTGTGATATCTTCTAGTGAGTCCCTGATCTTGATCGTACACATTTGCGTGTATGATTAGTGTATGATTGAATCAGGGGCATCACAAATGCAATAAGAACGATGACATGATGTAGACAAGATCTATTCATGTAGAAATAGGCCCCATCTTTTTATCCTTAATAGAAATGATACATATGTGCCTCGCAAGATCAAACCCATCACAAAGCACCTCTTCCCATTGCAAGAAAAATCAATCTAGTCGGCCTAACTAAACCGAAGACTCAGAGAAGAAATGCGAGACTATAAATAATCATGCATATAAGAGATCAAAGAAGACTCAAATAATATTCATGGATATAGATCTGATTATAAACTCAAACTTCATCAGATCCCAACAAACACGCTGCAAAAGTCATTACATCAAATAGATCTCCAAGAGAACATTGTATTGAAAATCAAAAAGAGAGAAGAAGCCATCTAGCTACTACCTATGGACTCGTAGGTCTATGGTGAACTACTCACGCATCATCGGAGGAGCACCAATGAGGATGATGAACCCCTTTGTGATCGTGTTCCCCTCCGACAGAGTGTTGGAATAGGGCTCTAGATTGGATCTCTTGGTTCTGGAACTTGAGGCGGCCGGAATTGTGTTTTGTCGACTCCCCTATGGTTTCTGGAGTATTTGGGTATTTATGGAGCTGAGAGGCGGTGGAGGAGACCTCCCTGGGGCCCACAACACATCAGGGCGCACAAGGGCGTCTAGCGCGCCCTGGTGTCTTGTGGGCCCCACGGGTTCCCCTCTAGTGCCTCCTTGGCTCCCAAGTTGTCTTATGGTCCAAAATAATCTCCAAAAACTTTCGATGTGTTTGGACTCAGTTTGATAGGGATATTCTGTGAAGTAAAAAACAAGCAAAAAATAGCAACTGGCACTGGGCACTATGTCAATAGGTTAGTACCAAAAAATGATATAAAGTTGCTATAAAATGATTATAAAACATCTAAGAATGATAATATAACAACATGGAACAATAAAAAATTATAGATATGTTAGTGACGTATTAGCATCCCCAAGCTTAATTCCTGCTCGTCCTCGAGTAGGTAAATGATAAAAACAGAATTTTTTATGTGGAATGTTGTCCAACATGTTCATCACATATTCTTTTCTTTTGTAGCATGGACATTTGGACTTTTAGATGATTCAAAGCAATAGTCTATATTGACATGAAGACTTCAATACTCAAGTATATCAACAAGCAACCATGTCTTTCAAAATATCAACACTAAAGAAAGTTATCCCTAGCCCATCATGCTCAATCATTGATCCATTCATGAAACACATTCAAATCTATCATTCTTAAGAAGATACTCCCCACCACATCCTATTCTTTCACCATGCACACTGTCCACATCATCAATGTGCCACATCATCTTTTGTATATAAATATGTGCCCCTATTAATTTATTTTCTTGGCACCCCGTGAAGCCTCCTCATCGCTATTCCTGGCACTGCCGCCCGCACAATTTTCTCACTGCGTGGGTTCCCGCGTTTAAGCCAACAACTGGGCAATTTTCGCAAATGGGATGCTTGATCCAAAGTTAGCAACTTGCTTTGTCGTTAGTGCCAGCCCATGTAATCACACAAGCCTTAGCTAGCTTATTTCATCTAGGTGTTAGCCCATGTAATTACAGACTTCCAGTACTTCGCTCAGGCTTCATCTTCCTTGCTGCAAGTCTTATCGCGTCGCTCTCTTTTCATTCGCCGTTGCCACAACTCTTCAGTCTTCACTCATAGCCATGAAACGACAGCCAGAAATGCTTGTTGAAATGGTAGGATTTATTGCCTTCCATTGCCCTGCAAACGTACAAGGAAGTGCTGGATTTAACTGAGAGGTTCTTCTCCATGACAATTCCCATCTTCATGGAAAACTCTCCCTTTGACTTCTTGACCAAATCTTACTCATGTGCCTCCCATTGCAGGAGTAGCCAGCCGATGCAGGTGCTCCACGATTCGGTGTAGGTTGACTACTGACCCCGGACGGTCTCACACTCACGTCCTCGAGTTCAAGACGGCGCCTATGATTAGGACAGAAGGATTCCAGGTGAGAGTGTCTTGTTGTTGATCGTGTCTGATATAGCACTGCCTTATCTCTTAGTGTAGTAGCAAGGGGGATTGACTGGTGGGTTTTTGATTGCGACGCTAACGAAAACATAACAAATTGCATTTTGGTTTAAAGTAAAGAGAGCCAATGACGAGGTATCAATTGAACATGTACCAGAAATTTACCATACACTATCTTAATTTGTTTCTTATTTTGTCGGTTACGTCATTTGGTTACCTTGCTGAAGCCTTCTCTTTATAGGATTGGGAAAATTTGATATCCCGGAAAGTACTTTGTTGGGTTTCATTGTTGGACTAGGTCGTGGAATCCACACCCACACGGACCACGCCATCGAAGGAATAATTTCTAGTTTCTCTTCTTGATAGGTATGATATATACTATGGTCATAATCTTTTTGTTCCATTATAAAGGCTTAAAATCAGACATACAACAGCAATATAGCATTGCACTGCAGTCCTTTGTAAATGTGATCCCAAATTTCATGATTTCTTTTACTTCCTTAATTCCTGATCCCTTCTACTCTATGAAGTCTCAAGGTCATTTTGATTATTGATGAAATTTCAGTTTGATATTGAACCACTGCCCATCAGAGATTTGGACTGGACGAACACTGCCACGGTTCATTATTCGTGCAATTACTGATTTTGTTGGTAGAAGCTTTGATCTATACTTCAATATTGCTTTACATGTCCTCTATGTAGATACTTTTCTAATGTATATACTATTATCATCTGGTATTTTTTAACTCCAATGCATATATCCAAGCGTGCAATTCAGAAGTTATTTTAGTAGCTCTAATCCTCCACTGACATAATACCAAGAGTCTAATTCCTACAATCTATGGTTCTCTTTCTGTTAGCAAACAAAGATGGAAGTGTGCACGTGTACTTGCCAAACATGGTGTATTTTCAAGCTATCTGGATGGTAAAATTATTGTGGCCCCGGTCGGTTGTGGTAGATGTACTTATATATTCTAAGATCTGGAGTGATATATCTGCAACAAAATATGCAGTCTTTTATTTGTATGTATGGAATTTGGTTAGTTTGTTGTTTTCACTCTCGATAATTGTAAGAGAAGTAAATTATTTGTTCTATGCCAGCACCTATATTTTTAAATACACCAAGCTTGCTTAAACAAATTACATTATTCATTCGTATATATTTGAAGTTAGATAGAATTTTGACATGTCATGGTGTATGTGTGCTTGCATGTCCAGGCAGTAATGGTTCGTGAAGTTAATCATTGTCCATTAGAACTATACATCTATTTTTTTGTTGGAACGAATTAGTGATAATTTTGTAAAATGATAGCCTTTCTACAATTGTCTCATTTGCTTGACAAAATTCATGTAATTTGTAGGATTTAAACAATATAGAACTAATATGTAAGTATGACCGTTACTCCTTATACATTTTCAACTGTGGTTTATGCAACTTAATGGTTTAGTGATTCTTTACCTTCATTGTTATCTCTTATCTGCACTAAGAATTCACCTCATTCATCTTTACATTACTTAATACTGATATTCCGCAACAATGCGAGGGGTATCATCTAGTATTATTTGACAGCAAATATGATCATAGTGCTCCCTAGTTGGTGCTTTATAAGAGATGATGGAGACTCAAATAAAAATAAAAATTGCATAAAAGTAAATAGGTATGCCCTTCGTAGAGGGAAGTAGAGATTTGTAGAGGTGCCAGAGCTCAAAGCTTAAATTGAGAGATAATTTTTTTTGAGAGGCATACTTTTCCCGTCAACGAAAACGACTCAGTAGCATCATAGGAGGTTCCCAGACATAAAATAAAGTTTATTCCTTCTCCCACCATTCTTGCACAATCCATGGCTAGCCGTATCCACAGGTGCCTTCCATACCAACACTTTCCAAGAATTTATTATTTGACAACAAAAAGTAAATTTCTTTTTCATTTCGGGACTGGGCATCCCTATTACTGCCAAACTCTCGTGCAATGACAAGTGAATAAACACTCATCTTGAGAATAACACATCTAGCATGGAAAAATATTGGCCACCCCCTGCCGCTTCATTAGCGGTACATGCACACAAAAAGGAAATTCATTTTGAAAATTAGAGTTGGCACATACAAATTTACTTGGAATGGCACGGAAATACCACATATAGGTAGGTATGGTGGAATCAAATGGAAAAACTTGGTTTAAGGATTTTTGATGCACAAGTAGTATTTCTACTTAGTACAAGTGGAGGCTAGCAAAAGATTGAGAACCAACCAACCAAGAAACGAAAATTCTCATAAACGAGCATTAAGCATAACTAACATTGAATAATGCACCACAAGTAAGATGTAATTTCATTGCATAACTATTGACTTTCGTGCTTACATAGGGAATAACAAACCTTAACACCAATATTCTTACTAAAACACAATTACTCACCAACATGACTCACATATTACTATCATCATATCTTAAAACTATTACAAAGAATCAAGTTTATTTTGTCCAATGATATTCATGAAAGTTTTTATTATATCCCTCTTGAATATCTATCACTATGGGACTAGTTTCATATATTGCAATTGTTTTTGACAAGCTCAAACAAATTTAAGTGAAGAACTGATACGTCTCCAACATATCTATAATTTATGAAGTATTCATGCTGATATATTATCATTCTTGGATGTTTTACAATCATTTTGTAGCAACCTTATATCATTTTTTGGGACTAACCTATTGACATAGTGCCCAGTGCCAGTTGCTGTTTTTGCTTTTTTTACATCGCTGGGAATCAATACATAATGGAGTCCAAACGCAACGACACTTTTTGGAGATTTTTTGGACCAGAAGACATCCAATGGGCCAAAGAAGTGCCAGAGGGGAGCTCTGAGGGGGGAACGACCCACCAGGGCGCGCCCAGGTGGGTTATGCCCACCTCGGTGGCCTCCCACACTGCCCGTTCGCCCTACAAATTCCCAAATATTCCAAAAACCCTCGGGGTAACCCTAGATCAGAAGTTCCGCTGCTGCAAGCCTTTGTAGCCATAAAAACCCAATCTAGACCCCGTTTCGGCACCCTGCCGGAGGGGGAAATCATCACCGGTAGCCATCTTCATCATCCCCACGGCCACCATGACGAGGAGGGAGTAGTCCACCCTCGGAGATGAGGGTTTGTACCAGTAGCTATGTGTTTAGTCTCTCTCTCTCTCTCTCTCTCGTGTTCTCAAGATGTCACGATCTTGATGTATTGTTGGCTTTGTTAATATAGTTGGACCATATGGTGTTTTCCCCTCTCTATCTTGTTGTGATGAATTGAGTTTTCTCTTTGAGATTTCGTTTTATCGGATTGAATACTTTTATGGATTTGAGAGCACTTGATATATGTCTTGCATATGGATACTCGTGGTGACAATGGGGTATTATATTGATTCACTTGGGAAATGTTTTGGCACTCAACTCGCGGATTCCCGAGGTGACATTGGGGTAATCTATGCATAGGGGTTGAGGTTCCTTGTGTTGGATTGAGTATTATGAATCTGAATTTGCTTTGGTGTTATTTTGGTACAAACTCTTGATAGATCGATCGGAAAGAATATCTACGTGTTATTTTAGTGCGAACTCTTGATAGATTGATCGCAAAGAATAACTTGGTGTTATTTTAGTACGAACTCTTGGATAGATCGATCGAAAAGAATAGCTACAAAAAATTTCTTCTTATGTTCTCCGCTAGATAAGAACTTTGGAGTGATTCTTCATCGCACTTTGATGGATGGTTATATGATCCAATTAGATTAGCATTGTTGAGAGATTGCACTAGCGAAAGTATGGACCCTAGGCCTCATTTTCAAGCATTGCAATACCGTTTGTGCTCCGTTTTATCAATTTCTACCTTGCTGTTTTTTATTGTTCTTATTACAAAAATCAATATCAACTATCCATATTACACTTGTATCACCATCTCTTCGCCGAACTAGTGCACCTTTACAAATTACCATTGTATTTGGTGTGTTGGGGACACAAGAGACTTTTTATTATTTGGTTGCATGGTTGTTTGAGAGAGAATATATTCATCCTACGCATTCCACAGATTGATAAACCTTAGGTCATCAGCTTGAGGGAAAATTGCTACTGTTCTACAAAACTCTGCGCTTGGAGGCCCAACACGTGTCTACAAGAATAAAGTTGCGCAGTAGACATCAAGCTCTTTTCTGGTGTCTGGTACGTCTCCAACGTATCTATAATTTTTTATTGTTCCAAGCTATTATATTATCTGTTTTGGATGTTTAATGGGATTTAATATACCTTTTTATATTATTTTTGGGACTAACCTATTAACCAAAGGCCTAGTGCAAATTGCTGTTTTTTGTCTATTTCAGTGTTTCGCAGAAAAGGAATATCAAGCGGAATCCAAACGGAATGAAACCTTCGGGAGAGTTATTTTTGGAACAAACGTGACCCAGGAGACTTGGAGTTGACGTCAAGAAAGAAGTGAGGAGGCCACGAGGCAGGAGGGCGCCCCCCCACCCTTGTGGGCCCCTCGTAGATCCACCGACGTACTTCTTCCTCCTGTATATACCCATATACCCCAAAAACATCCAGGAGCACCATGAAACCCTATTTCCACCGCCGCAACCTTCTGTACCCGTGAGATCCCATCTTGGGGCCTTTTCCGGCGCTCCGCCATAGGGGGAATCGATCATGGAGGGCTTCTACATCAACACCATAGCCTCTCCGATGATGTGTGAGTAGGTTACCGCAGACCTTCGTGTCCATAGTTATTAGCTAGATGTCTTCTTCTCTCTCTTTGGATCTCAATACAAAGTTCTCCTCGATTTCTTGGAGATCTATTCGATGTAATCTGTTTTGCGGTGTGTTTGTCGAGATCCGATGAATTGTGGGTTTATGATCAAGATTATCTATGAACAATATTTGATCCTTCTCTGAAATCTTTTATGCTTGATTTAAATATCTTTGCAAGTCTCTTTGAATTATCAGTTTGGTTTGGCCTACTAGATTGATCTTTCTTGCAATGGGAGAAGTGCTTAGCTTTGGGTTCAATCTTGCGGTGTCTGTTCCCAGTGACAGCAGGGGCAGCAAGGCACGTATTGTATTGTTGCCATCGAGGATAAAAATATGGGGTTTATATCATATTGCTTGAGTTTATCCCTCTACATCATGTCATCTTGCCTAAAGCGTTACTCTGTTCTTATGAAATTAATACTCTAGATGCATGCTGGATAGCGGTCGATGTGTGGAGTAATAGTAGTAGATGCAGAATCGTTTCGGTCTACTTCTCGCGGACGTGATACCTATATACATGATCATGCCTAGATATTCTCATAACTATGCGCTTTTCTATCAATTGCTCGACAGTAATTTGTTCACCACCGTAGAATTGTTATCTTGAGGGAAGCCTCTAGTGAAACCTATGGCCCCCGGGTCTATCTTCCATCATATTATTCTCCTATCAACTTGCTATTTATATTTCGCAATCTTTATTTTCCAATCTATACAACAGAAATACCAAAAATATTTAGCTTATTATTTTTATCAGATCTCACTTTCGTAAGTGACAGTGAAGGGATTGACAACCCCTTTATCGCGTTGGTTGCGAGGTTCTTGTTTGTTTGTGCAGGTATGAGGGACTTGCGTGTAGTCTTCTACTGGATTTATACCTAGGTTCTCAAAAACTGAGGGAAGTACTTACGCTACTGTGCTGCATCACCCTTTCCTCTTCAAGGGAAAACCAACACAAGCTCAAGAGGTAGCAAGAAGGATTTCTGGCGCCGTTGCCGGGGAGGTTGCACCAAGTCAAGTCAAGATTTGATCTCCCGTCAACAAGCCATTTCTGATGCCGTTGCCAGGGAGATCTACGCACAAGTCAAGACATACCAAGTAGTCATAACAAACTCTTATCCCTCGCATTACATTATTTGCCATTTGCCTCTCATTTTCCTCTCCCCCACTTCACCCTTGCCGTTTTATTCGCCCTCTTTTCCGTTCGCCTTCTTTTCCGCCCGTCTCTTTTCGCTTGCCTCTTGTTTGCTTGTGTGTTGGATTGTTTGTCACGATGGCTCAAGATAACACTAAATTGTGTGACTTTTCCAATCCCAACAATAATGATTTTATTAGCACTCCGATTGCTCCTTTTACCAATGCTGAATCTTGTGAAATTAATACTGCTTTGCTGAATCTTGTCATGAAAGATCCGTTTTCTGGCCTTCCTAGTGAAGATGCCACTACCCATCTAAACAGCTTTGTTGATTTATGTGATATGCAAAAGAAGAAAGATGTGGATAATGATATTGTTAAATTGAAGCTATTTCCGTTTTCACTTAGAGATCGTGCTAAAACTTGGTTTTTGTCTTTGCCTAAAAATAGTATTGATTCATGGAATAAGTGCAAAGATGTTTTTATCTCTAACTATTTTCCTCCCACTAAGATCATCTCTCTTAGAAATGATATCATGAATTTTAAGCAACTTGATCATGAGCATGTTGCACAAGCTTGGGAGAGGATGAAATTAATGATACGTAATTTCCCTACTCATGGATTAAATTTATGGATGATCATACAAATTTTTTATGCCAGATTGAATTTTGCTTCTAGAAATCTTTTAGATTCGGCCACGGGAGGCACTTTTATGGAAATCAATTTAGGAGAAGCTACTAAACTCCTAGATAATATTATGGTTAATTATTCTCAATGGCACACCGAAAGATCTACTAGTAAAAAGGTTCATGCTATAGAAGAAATTAATGTTTTGAGTGGAAAGATGGATGAACTTATGAAATTGTTTGCTAATAAGAGTGTTTCTTCTGATCCTAATGATATGCCTTTGTCTACTTTGATTGAGAATAATAATGAATCTATGGATGTGAATTTTGTTGGTAGGAACAATTTTGGTAACAACGCTTATAGAGGAAACTTTAATCCTAGGCCGTTTCCTAGTAATTCCTCTAATAATTATGGTAATTCCTACAACAACTCTTATGGAAATTTTAATAAGATGCCCTTTGATTTTGAGACCTGTGTTAAAGAATTTATGATTTCGCAAAAGAATTTCAATGCTTTGCTTGAAGAAAACTTGCCTAAGGTTGATGAGTTGGCTAGGAACGTGGATAGAATTTCTCTTGATATTGATTCTTTGAAACTTATATCTATTCCACCTAAGCATGATATCAATGAGTCTCTCAAAGCCATGAGAATTTTCATTGATGAGTGCAAAGAAAGAACCGCTAGGATGCGTGCTAAAAAGATTGCTTTATAAAAGTGTGTTCTTCTAGTTTTCATGATAATAAGGATGAAGATCTAAAAGTGATTGATGTGTCTCCTATTAAATATTTGTTTTGCAATATGAATCTTGATAATGATGGGACTGGAGATGAGTCAACTTTAACTAAAAGGCGTCCCAATGATTCAGAGTTTTTAGATCTTGATGCAAAAATTGGTAAAAGTGGGATTAAAGAGGTCAAAACTTCACATAGCAATGAACCCACTATTTTGGATTTCAAGGAATTTAATTATGATAATTTCTCTTTGATAGATTGTATTTCCTTGTTGCAATCCGTGATAAATTCTCCTCATGTTTATGGTCAAAATAAAGCTTTTATCGAACATATCGTTGATGTTTTAATGAAATCTTATGAAGAAAAGCTTGAATTAGAAGTTTCTATCCCTAGAAATCTTTATGATGAGTGGGAACCTACTATTAAAATTAAAATTAAAATTAAAGATCTTGAATGCTTTGCTTTATGTGATTTGGGTGCTAGTGTTTCCACGATTCCGAAAACTTTGTGTGATGTGTTAGGTTTCCGTGAATTTAATGATTGTTCTTTAAATTTGCATCTTGCAGATTCCACTATTAAGAAACCTATGGGAATGATGATGTTCTTATTGTTGCAAATAGGAATTATGTTCCCGTAGATTCATTGTTCTTGATATAGATTGCAATCCTACATGTCCTATTATTCTTGGTAGACCTTTCCTTAGAATGATTGGTGCATTTATTGATATGAAAGAAGGAAACATAAGATTCCAATTTCCGTTAAGAAAGGGCATGGAACACTTTCCTACAAACAAAATTAAATTACCTTATGAATATATTATGAGAGCCACTTATGGATTGCATACCAAAGATGACAATACCTAGATCTATTCTTGTTTTTATGCCTAGCTAGGGGTGTTAAACGATAGCGCTTGTTGGGAGGCAACCCAATTTTTATTTTTGTTTCTTGCTTTTTGGTTCTGTTTAGTAATAAATAATTCATCTATCTTCTGTTTAGATGTGGTTTTATGATTTTAATTAGTATTTGTGCCAAGTAGAACCTTTGGGAAGACTTGGGGGAAGTTTTTGCGATCTTGCTGTAAAAAACAGAAACTTTAGCGCTCACGAGATTTGCTGCCATTTTTTACTAGAGAGTGAAATTAGGTTGATTCTTTTTGCAGATGATTAATAGACAAATTACTCACGTCCACCAATTTATTTCATAATTTTTGGGGTTACATAAGTATTCTAAACCTACATATTACTACAGACTGTTCTGTTTTGATAGATTCTGTTTTTCGTGTGTTGTTTGCTTATTTTGATGAATCTATGGCTAGTATCGGGGGGTATGAACCATAGAGAAGTTTGAATATAGTAGGTTTAACACCAATATAAATAAAGAATGAGTTCATTACAGTACCTTGAAGTGGTGGTTTGTTTTCTTATACTAACGGAGCTCATGAGATTTTCTTTTGAGTTTTGTGTTGTGAAGTTTTCAAGTTTTGGGTAAAGATTTGATGGATTTTGGAATGAGGAGTGGCAAGAGCCTAAGCTTTGGTATTCCCAAGGCACCCCAAGGTAAAATTAAAGGACAACCAAAAGCCTAAGCTTGGGGATGCTCCGGAAGGCATCCCCTCTTTCGTCTTCGTCTATCGGTGACTTTACTTGAGGCTATATTTTTATTCACCACATGGTATGTGTTTTGCTTGGAGCATCTTGTATGATTTGAGTCTTTACTTTTTAGTTTACCACAATCATCCTTTCTGTACAAACCTTTTAGAGAGACACACATGAATCGGAATTTATTAGAATACTCTAGTGCTTCACTTATATCTTTAAGAGCACGGTGGTGGTTCTATTTTATAGAAATTATTGATCTCTCATGCTTCACTTATATCATTTTGAGAGTCCTTTAGAACAGCATGGTAATTTGCTTTAGCTATAAAATTAGTCCTAATATGATAGGCATCCAAGATGGGTATAATAAAAACTTTCATAAAAAGTGCATTGAATACTATGAGAAGTTTGATACTTTATGATTGTTTTGACATATGAAGATGGTGATATTAGAGTCATGCTAGTTGAGTAGTTGTGAATTTGAGAGATACTTGTGTTAAAGTTTGTCATTCCCGTAGCATGCACGTATGGTGAACCGTTAGGTGAAGAAGTCGAAGCATGATTTATTTATTGATTGTCTTCCTTATGAGTGGCGGTCGGGGATGAGCGATGGTATTTTCCTACAAATCTATCCCCCTAGGAGCATGCACGTAGTACTTTGTTTCGATAACTAATAGATTTTTGCAATAAGTATGTGAGTTCTTTATGACTAATGTTGAGTCCATGGATTATACACACTCTCAACCTTCCACCATTGCTAGCCTCTCTAGTACCGCGCAACTTTCGCCGGTACCATAAACCCACCATATACCTTCCTCAAAACAGCCACCATACCTACCTATTATATCATTTCCATAGCCATTCCGAGATATATTGCCATGCAACTTACCAGCGTTCCGTTTGTTATGACACGCTTCATCATTGTCATATTGCTTTGCATGATCATGTAGTTGACATCATATGTATGGCAAAGGCACCTTTATAATTCTTTCATACATGTCACTCATGAGTCATTGCACATCCCGATACACCGCCGGAGGCATTCAAATAGAGTCATATTTTGTTCTAAGTATCGAGTTGTAATTTTTCGAGTTGTAAGTAAATAAAAGTGTGATGATCATCATTATTAGAGCATTGTCCCAAGTGAGGAAAGGATGATGGAGACTATGATTCCCCCACAAGTCGGGATGAGACTCCGGACAATAAAAAAATGAGAGAAAAAGAGAGAAGGGACAATGTTACTATCCTTTTACCACACTTGTGCTTCAAAGTAGCACCATGATCTTCATGATAGAGAGTCTCCTATGTTGTCACTTTCATATACTAGTGGGAATTTTACATTATAGAACTTGGCGTGTATATTCCAATGATGGGCTTCCTCAAAATGCCCTAGGTCTTCGTGAGCAAGCAAGTTGGATGCACACCCACTTAGTTCTTTTGTTGAGCTTTCATACACTTATAGCTCTAGTGCATCCATTGCATGGCAATCCCTACTCATTCACATTCCTATCTATTGATGAGCATCTCCATAGCCCGTTGATATGCCTAGTTGATGTGAGACTATCTTCTCCTTTTTTGTCTTCTCCACAACCACCGTTCTTTTCCAGCTATAGTGCTATGTCCATGACTCATGCTCATGTATTGCATGAAGATTGAAAAAGTTTGAGAACATCAAAAGTATGAAACAATTGCTTAGCTTGTCATCGGGGTTGTGCATGATTTAAATATTTTGTGTGGTGAAGATGGAGCATAGCCAGACTATATGATTTTGTAGGGATAACTCTCTTTGGCCATGTTATTTTGAGAAGACATGATTGCTTTGCTAATATGCTTGAAGTATTATTATTTTTATGTCAATATTAAACTTTTGTCTTGAATCTTTCAGATCTGAACATTCATGCCAAAATAAATAAAATTACATTGAGAATTATGCTAGGTAGCATTCCACATCATTTTTTTTGTTTTTATCATTTACCTACTCGAGGACGAGCAGGAACTAAGCTTGGGATGCTTGATACGTCTCCAACGTATCTATAATTTTTGTTTGTTCCATGCTATTATATTATCTGTTTTGGATGTTTAATGAGCTTTAATATACCTTTTTATATTATTTTTGGGACTAACCTATTAACCAAAGGCCCAGTGCAAATTGTTGTTTTTGCCTATTTCAGTGTTTCGCAGAAAAGGAATATCAAACGGAATCCAAACTGAATGAAATCTTTGGGAGAGTTATTTTTGGAACAAACGTGATCCAGGAGACTTGGAGTTGACGTCAAGAAAGAAGCAAGGAGGCCACGAGGCAGGAGGGTGTGCCCAGGGGGGTAGGCACGCCCCCATCCTCATGGGGCCCTCGTAGCTCCACCGACGTACTTCTTCCTCCTATATATACACATATACCCCGAACACATCCAGGAGCACCACAAAACCCTATTTCCACCGCCGCAACCTTCTGTACCTGTGAGATCCCATCTTGGGGCCTTTTCCAGCGCTCCACCGGAGGGGGAATCGATCACGGAGGGCTTCTACATCAACACCATAGCCTCTTCGATGATGTGTGAGTAGTTTACCACAGACCTTCGGGTCCATAGTTATTAGCTAGATGGCTTCTTCTCTCTCTTTGGATCTCAATACAAAGTTCTCCTTGATTCTCTTGGAGATCTATTCGATTTAATTCTTTTTGCGGTGTGTTTGTCGAGATCTGATGAATTGTGGGTTTATGATCAAGATTATCTATGAACAATATTTGGTTCTTCTCTGAAATCTTTTATGCATGATTTAAATGTATTTGCAAGTCTCTTTGAATTATCGGTTTGGTTTGGCCTACTAGATTGATCTTTCTTGCAAAGGGAGAAGTGCTTAGCTTTGGGTTCAATCTTGCGGTGTCCTTTCCCAGTGATAGCAGGGCAGCAAGGCACGTATTGTATTGTTGCCATCGAGGATAAAAAGATGGGGTTAATATCATATTGCTTGAGTTTATCCCTCTACATCATGTCATCTTGCCTAATGCGTTACTCTGTTCTTATGAACTTAATACTCTAGATCCATGCTGGATAGCAGTCGATGTGTGGAGTAATAGTAGTAGATGCAGAATCGTTTCGGTCTACTTGTCGCGGACGTGATGCCTATATACATGATCATGCCTAGATATTCTCATAACTATGCGCTTTTCGATCAATTGCTCGATAGTAATTTGTTCACCCACCGTAGAATTTGCTATCTTGAGAGAAGCCACTAGTGAAACCTATGGCCCCGGGGTCTATCTTCCATCATATTATTTTCCTATCAACTTGCTATTTCTATTTTGCAATCTTCATTTTCCAATCTATACAACAAAAATACCAAAAATATTTATCTTATTATTTTTATCGGATCTCACTTTTGTAAGTGACCGTGAAGGGATTTACAACCCCTTTATCGTGTTGGTTGCGAGGTTCTTGTTTGTCTGTGCAGGTACGAGGGACTTGCGTGTAGTATCCTACTGGATTGATACCTTGGTTTTCAAAAACTAAGGGGAATACTTACGCTACTGTGCTGCATCACCCTTTCCTCTTCAAGGGAAAAACCAACGCAAGCTCAAGAGGTAGCAGCGTCGTTGCCGGGGAGGTGAGTGCATGAAGGTATATCGTTAGATCTTGCAATTGAATCTTTTAGTTTTTTTATCACTAGTTTGATTTATAAAAGAAAAGTACAAAAAATGGAATTGAGGTGGTCTCATATTATTCATCTTTATAATGTCTTTCATGAAAATGATGGAAAGGAGAATTGTGCTCAATTGATATAAAAATATTTAAGAAAATATTTGGCATAAATGATAAGCATGATTGCAATGTTGCTAGTATGAATTCTTTGAATATCTATGATGCTAATGATATGCAAAGATACAAGCTTGGGGATGCTATGTTTGATGAAAATGATATTTTTAGTCCCCCAAGTTTTCACAAGAAAATTTACTATGATGAAAGCATGCCTCCTATTTATGATGATTATATTGAAGTGGATTTGGAGAGGTCATGGCTATATTTACTGATGAATCCACTATTTTGGAGGAGGATGCAATTGATTATGACAACAAAGTTCCTATATATGATGATTATGGTGATGACATGTATGCTATATTGAATAATGATAACCATGAAAATTGTCATCATGATTTTAATTTTCAATGTCATGATAGTTATTTTGTTGAGTTTGCTCCCACTACTATTCATGAGAATAAGTTTGCTTATGTGGAGAGTAATAAAATTTCTATGCTTGTGCATCATGAAAAGAGTGCTTTATGTGATATTTATATTATTGAATTCATCCATGATGCCACTGAAAATTATTATGAGGGAGGAACTTATGCTTGTAGGAATTGCAATAATATCAAGTTTCCTCTCTATGTGTTGAAAATCTTAAAGTTTTGCTTGTTTTGCCTTTCTATGCTAGTTGATTCTTGTTCCCATAAGTTGTTTGCTCACAAAATCCCTATGCATAGGAAGTGGGTTAGACTTAAATATGCTAGTCATATGCTTCATGATGCTCTCTTTGTGTTTCAATTCTTTACTTCTATGCGAGCATCATTAATACCATCATGCCTAGCTAAAAGGCATTAAAGAAAAGCGCTTGTTGGGAGAGAACCCAACACTTTTACCTACTGTTTTTGTGTGTTCACATGATTAAGCTACCGTAGTAATCATGTTTTATAGCTTTTTTTTCAATAAAGTACCAAGTAAAGCCTTTGGCATAGTGTGGTGATAGTTGATTTGATCTTGCTGAAAAACACAAACTTTTGTGCCCAGTAAAATAATTTTCATTTTTTACAGAAGCGTGATAAAATCCTTATTCGTTTTGAAGAAGTTTGATATACAAATTTCCCAGGTTGTCCTAATTTTTCAGAATTTTTGGAGTACCATAAGTATGGTTTTTGTTCAGATCATTATAGACTGTTCTGTTTTGACAGATTCTATTTTCAATGCATAGTTTGCTTGTTTCCTAGTTTCTATGGCTTATATTGTTCAATATAAATTGTGGAAATGATAAGGTACAGTAGGCATTGTGTGAGAACAACTATGATACTTTTATTTGACAGTACCAAAGTGAATGATTTTCTTTATCATACTAACCTATCTCACGAAGTTCCGTTAAGTTCTGTGTGATTGAAGTTTTCAAGTTTTGGGTGAGATATCGGTATGAGGAGAATAAGGAGTGACAATATCCTAAGCTTGTGGATTCCCAAGGCACCCCATGTTAATATTCAAGGAAGATCCAAGCAACTAAGCTTGGGGATGCCCCGGAAGGCATCCCCTCTTTCGTCTCCAACATTATCAGTAATCTTACTTGGGGCTATATTTTCGTTCATCACATGATATGAGTTTTGCTTGGAGCATCATTTTATTTTCTTAGTATTTGCTTGCTGTTATTTATAAAAATGTTTTGCATCTTTTATTTCAATAAAAAAAAGTCAAGTATAGGCTTTTCAAGGCTTATTTTGCAAGTCTATATGTGGTTGTTTGAAAACATAAAGTTTATCGCTATTGCAAAAATTCCCGAGAAAAATCAGAATGTGATAAAATGTTGAAACTTTTTTCAAAATAAGCTATGATAAATTTTCTATAGTGTGTTAAATTTTCAGAATTTTTGGAGTTAAAGAAGTATTTATATTCATGCATTCTTTACAGACTGTACTGTTTTGACAGATTGCTGTTATGTTTGCATTTTTGCATATGTTTGCTTGTTTAATGTTTATATTTGAGGATAGGAATATTAAATATGCATAGGCATTTAGTATGAAATGTTTAATAATAATTTTAGTGATTTGCTACAGTAGATAATGATAAGGTGTTGCATTGATTTATACTAATGTATCTCACGAGTTCTAGTTGAGTTTTGTGTGGATGATGTTTTTAAGAATTAGGGAAACCGTGATATATATGGAATTAAGGAGATGCAAAAGTTCAAGCTTGGGGATGCCCAAGGCATACTAAGATAATATTTCAAAAAGTCTCAAGCATCTAAGCTTGGGGATGCCCCGGTAGGCATCCCACCTTTGTTCATCAACAATTGTTAGTTAGTATCGCTTGAGCCTAAGTTTTTGCTTCTTCACATGAGTTGTGCTATTATTGGAATGTCATTTTATTTTGTTTTTGCTTGCTGCTTTAATAAAATACTTAAATCTAAAAGTTTTTAAATAAGAGAGAGTCCACAATTAGCTACCTATTTACTTAACCACTCGCTTGATTTTCACTTATATCTTTTTGGAGTAGCTTGTCATTTACTCATGTGCTTCACTTATATCCTATGAGTAAATTGTTGAATGAAATTAATATCTTGAAGTTGAAATTATATCATGCCTAGTGGTAGCTTCACATTGGATTTAGAAAGGGAAATCTTTTGAAGCTTGACAATCACAATATTGGTCATACTAGCAATTCATGAATGATTACTAGAAGGAAGAGAACTTTCACATGCAAATATATTATCTTGGACATCTTCTATGATTGTGAATACCCATTAATTATTTTCAAAATTGAGCAAATTAGTTGAAGTTGGACAAGGAAGACAACGTAATGAGTTATGGTTGTGTATATTTGCATAGAAATTATATTGTTATGGATCCCCCAACATGTGGTGTTTGCCTAGGATCTTTTGCTAGCCAAAAAATTGTACTAAGTAGAGATACTACTTGTGCATCCAAAAACCCTAAAACCCAGTTTCTTGCCATGAGTGTCCACCATACCTACTATCGGTGTAAAAAAGTAAGGGTGAGGGAGTCCTGGATTAGGGGGTATCCGGACAGCCGGATTATATCCTTTTGGCTGGACTTTTGGACTATGAAGATACAAGATTGCAGACTTTGTCCCGTGTCCGGATGGGACTCTCCTTGGCGTGGAAGGAAATCTTGGCAATACGGATATGTAGATCTCCTTCCTTGTAACCGACTCTGTGTAACCCTAGCCCCCTCCGGTGCCTATATAAACCGGAGGGTTTTAGTCCGTAGGACAACATACAATGATACCATAGGCTAGCTTCTAGGGTTTAGCCTCTCTGATCTCGTGGTAGATCAACTCTTGTACTACTCATATTATCAAGAATAATCAAGCAGGACGTAGGGTTTTACCTCCATCAAGAGGGCCCGAACCTGGGTAAAACATCGTGTCCCCTGCCTCCTATTACCATCCGCCCTAGACGCACAATTCGGGACCCCCTACCCGAGATCCGCCGATTTTGACACCGACATTCGTGCTTTCATTGAGAGTTCCTCTGTGTCGTCATCATTAGGCTTGATGGCTCCTTCGATCATCGATAGCGATGCAGTCCAGGGTGAGACTTTTCTCCCCGGACAGATCTTTGTATTCGGCGGCTTCGCACTGCGGGCCAACTCGCTTGGCCATCTGGAGCAGATCGAGAGTTACGCCCCTGGCCACCAAGTCAGGTTTGGAAGCTTAAATTACACAGCATACATCCGTGGAGACTTGATCTTCGACGGATTCGAGCCCCGACCGAGTATGCCGCACGGTCACGATGAGCATGATTTAGCTCTACCATTGGACAGTGTGCAGGAGATCGCACCGGCAACCGCTCCGACCCTCAATTCGGAGCCGATTGCGCCATCCACGGACGGGGGGATAGACCCCGCCACGGAGGCCGCATTCTCAGCGGCGATCGAGCCGAGTATCGACCTTACCCTTCACAAGAGCCGTGACGCCAAATTGCCGGATTCTTCCTCGGCCGCGGACTTCGAACCGCCTGCGCCCGTGCCTATCGAATCCGACTGGGCGCTGATCATGGAGTTCACCTCCGCGGATATCTTTCGGCACTCGCCCTTCGGAGACATGCTGAACTCATTAAGGTCTCTCTCCCTGTCAGGAGAGTCCTGGCCGACCTATTTTCGGCAGGATTGGGATGCGGATGACGAAGAAATTCGCCGCCCACCCACCACCCACTTAGTAGCCACTGTCGACAATTTGACCGACATGCTCGACTTTGACTCCGAAGGCATCGACGGTATGGACGATGATGCGGGAGACGAAGAGGAACCACTGCCCACAGGGCACTGGACAGCCACCTCATCATATGATATATACATGATGGACACACCCAAAGAAGGCAATGGCGACGGGACAGCGGAGGATGACCCCTCCAAGAAGCAACCCAATTGCCGACATCAGCGGCGCCGCTCTAAGTCTCGCCAAAGCAAAAGCGGTGACACCGGCACAGGAGATAATAGAACTCCGGACAGTGCCGAAGACGACAACAATCCCCTCCAGCAAGATTTAGAGCAGGAGGATGGAGAAGCCAGCCCTCCCGAGAGAGCGGCAGATGGAGAGACGGAGGATGATAATCACATGCTTCCCTCCTAAGACGAGGCAAGCCTCGACGATGACGAATTTGTCGTGCCGGAGGATCCCACCAAGCAAGAGCGCTTCAAGCGCCGGCTTATAGCCATGGCAAATAGCCTTAAGAAAAAGCAGCAGCGGCTTCAAGCTGATCAAGATTTGCTAGCTGACAGATGGACTGAAGTCCTTGCGATCGAGGAATATGAACTCGAATGCCCCTCCAAGAGTTACCCAAAGCGCAGGTTGCTACCCCGACTGGAGGAGGAAGCATTAAAACCTACATCTCCAGCATATGATGCGGCTGATCGGCCACCTCGTAGCCGCGACAGAGAGACATTTCAGCCAAAAACTCAGCCCGCACCTCGACGCCACTCAAATAAAAATGACAAGGCACGGGGAAACACGCTAGACCTGCAAGACGTATTGGAGGACAAAGCAAAACATGCAAGATCGATCTACGGATCACGAGGGTGCGCCACTACGTGAGACGATAACCGTCATGCCGGATACAGTAGAACACAGCGGACAAGACTCATTCGAGCTACGTCGCGACATAGCCCACTACAGAGGCGCCGCACACCCCATATGCTTCACAGACGAAGTAATGGATCACCAAATCCCAAAGGGTTTCAAACCCGTAAATATCGAATCATACGACGGCACAACAGATCCTGCGGTATGGATCGAGGACTTCCTCCTGCACATCCACATGGCCCGCGGTGACGATCTACACGCCATCAAATACCTCCCACTCAAGCTCAAAGGACCAGCTCGGCATTGGCTCAATAGCCTGCCAGCAAAATCCATTGGCTGTTGGGAAGATCTGGAAGCCGCATTCCTGGACAACTTCCAGGGCACTTATGTGCGACCACCAGATGCTGATGACTTGAGCCACATAATTCAGCAGCCAGAGGAATCGGCCAGGCAATTCTGGACACGGTTCCTGGCAAAGAAAAATCAAATCGTCGACTGTCCGGATGCAGAGGCCCTAGGAGCTTTTAAGCACAACATCCGCGACGAGTGGCTCGCCCGGCACCTTGGCCAGGAAAAGCTGAAATATATGGCAGCCCTCACGACACTCATGACCCGCTTTTTTGCGGGAGGAGACAGCTGGCTGACTCGCAGCAATAACATATCAAAGAACCACGATACTTCAGATACCAAGGATAGCAATGGCAGGTCACGTCGCAACAAACATAAGCGTTGCGTCAATAGCGACAATACCAAGGATACGGCAGTCAATGCCTTATTCGGAGGCTCTAAACCCGGTCAGCGGAAAAAGCCATTCAGAAGAAGCACTCCGGGCCCGTCCAGTTTGGACCGTATACTCGATCGCTCGTGCCAAATACATGGCACCCCCGACAAGCCAGCCAACCACACCAACAGGGAATGTTGGGTGTTCAAGCAGGCTGGCAAGTTAAACGCTGAAAACAAAGATAAGGGGATACATAGCGATGATGATGAGGAGCCCCAGCAACGGAACACCGGAGGGCATAAGAGGTTCCCCCCACAAGTGCGGACGGTGAACATGATATACGCAACCCACATCCCCAAGAGGGAGCGGAAGCGTGCGTTAAGGGATGTATACGCGTTGGAGCCAGTCGCCCCAAAGTTCAACCCATGGTCCTCCTGTCCGATCACCTTCGATCGCAGGGACCATCCCACTAGTATCCGTCATGGCGGATTCACCGCACTGGTCCTAGACCCAATCATCGACGAATTTCACCTCACTCGAGTCCTTATGGACAGCGGCAGCAGCCTGAACCTGCTTTATTAGGACACAGTGCGCAAAATGGGTATAGACCCCTCAAGGATCAAACCCACAAAAACGACATTCAAAGGCGTCATACCAAGTGTAGAGGCCCATTGCACAGGCTCAGTCACACTGGAAGTGGTCTTTGGATCCCCGGATAACTTCCGAAGCGAGGAGTTAATCTTCGATATAGTCCCGTTCCGCAGCGGCTATCATGCACTGCTCGAGCGAAACGCATTTGCGAGATTCAACACGGTACCGCACTATGCATATCTCAAGCTCAAGATGCCAGGACCTCGGGGGGTCATCACAGTCAATGGAAACACAGAGCGCTCTCTCGCACGGAGGAGCACACTGCGGCCCTCGCAGCAGAAGCGCAAAGCAGCCTCTTAAGGCAATCCACCAGTTCGGCGATTAAAGACCCGGACACCTTCAAGCGCGCCCGGAGTAATCGGCAACAAGACCGCCTGGCACGTTCCGAGCTCGCATAGCAATGCGGCCCCCACCCCAGTGCCAACCAAACGGCGAAATCCGTGCCACGCGTACATAATTACGCATTGAAAATACCACGGGCATAGGTGGGGAGGGGGCACGACTACGGCACGCCCCAAGACGCGGCTCAACCGCACTAGGGGCTTCCCGCTTTGTTATTTTTCTCTCTTTCAGGACTTTAATCTCTGAAAACCCCGTCCGGCAGTACGACTGTCGGACACACGATGCAACAACCAAGGAGGTAGAAAGCTACATCGCACCACGGAACTCCCAAGTGGTCTGTGATAACCAGTGAAATACTTACTTTAAATACCATTCCTCAGGTTGCCCTTGGAGGGGACAAGTCAAATAGTCCTACTTTTTGCTTATCGCACTACTTGTATCATTCTGCTTCGACACACCTTTTTGAATAAACAATGCATAGCACTAGACTATTACCGCATTCTCTATTCTTATATATATATATATATATATATATATATATATATATATATACTAGTAAAAATGCCCGTGCGTTGCAACGGGTATAAACAAAAACATGTGGTGAATTTTGATTGAGCAAAACAGTATAAAAAATACTCAAAAGTACCAAATGCGATTTTTCAAGTAAAAACCCTGAAAGTCTAAGCCTCTCCTATTGCAAAATCACATGGACTTGCATTTTTTCTTGCGTAGCAGTGATCTTTCCTTGCTCGTCATGTTTTCATGCCTCCTATTTCCTTTAACTCCACTATAATAATGAAGTGACAGTTCCTATAAGTCCAAATTGCATATCTCTTCAGGCTTTATCTGTGCTTGTTTCCCCTCTTTGGAGAGTTTTTGTTTCATCTTCTGAACTGAAGAACATGTGAATCACATCAGAATTCTGCCAGCAACCACCAGTACGACCTGTCCCAACCTAGTAAACTTATACAACATGTACTTGCACGATCCAACCTTTGTGATCAAGTTAAGTAGGGTTTTCTTTACTTTGCTTGCCGGGGCTTCCAATAATTCGTTTTTTTACTTGATCTTCCATATCATTAACCAACCTCTCAACCTGTTTGTCTTTGTCTTATTTTTCAGATTTGTTTTGGTGGTTGCAACATCACTACTCATTTACCAAAACTGGAGCCTGCTTCTTTGAACATCGCATTGTTCTCATCTTCTCCTTGACGATGTTGTGCAGCTGCCTGCTTGGATCTAGCCAATTAATCTCAAAAGTTGATTCTTTCTCTTCATTAGGCCCAGCAGAGTTAGGAAGGAACCCGACTATAGTCTATATCCCGTGCTCGACAAATCAGCAGGGAACTCACCTAGTGATGCCAACCTGAGCCTCTGAATCTCCCGCTCCTTCTCGTCACACATAGAAGGAAAGTAAATAAGCACGATAAGAGAAGCATCGTCTTGGCGAGTAGGGTCCCGCGGTGATCTCTCTTGTACGCTGCTGAGCAGGCACTTGCCCGTAGATCATGGCATGTGGCGGCGGCGACGGCTGCGTGTACTGCGGCATCATGGGTGGGATCGCTCCCTAGTGTCTGATGATCGGCATGCCTAGCATGCACCTCTGTGTCCGTCGTCTCCAATGGTCCTGTCCTTTTGTTGGCTCGTGCGCCGCTGCAGACGGTGTTGTTATGCTCCTCCAAGGTGGCGCCCTTCTTGGAAGAGACATAAGTGGCTGCTGCTGCTCGCCTGCACAGCAACCCGACTTTGAGCCTGAGGCGTCCCTGCGTTGCTTGCGACAGAGCTTGGAGACGATGCCAGAATTTTGTCGTCGTTGTTCTCAGGCACCGCCAGCTCAGGGGCAAGTACGCCTTCAAATTCGAATCTGGCGTCACTGTAAAAGAGGAATATGCTAGAAATTCCCACATTAATCTGAAACATCTGACCGTTTATTAGATAGGAATATGCAATGTTGAACTGGAATTTAAATGTTTTGGTTGCAAGTGAATTCAGTACCACTCTTGTTGTTAGATATTTGTGATGTGAGCAAAATCATTGTACTACATATATAAATTGAATCAATATATACAGTTTATTTTAGCACACAATACAGTAATTTAGGATATAGATTAGAGGTTTCTATAGATCTAAGCATTTAAAAGGAACATATTTTCACTCATGCTGCCATAACAACTTGACAATGAGAATCTTATAAGAACTACATTTTCAGCGGAAATTATCAATTCTAAGACCCTAGCTAGAACCCAATAATTGATTTATAACAAGGATGGTCTAGCAAGAGCAAGATCAACACCATCTCTGAATTTCATCAAGCATGTGATGCACACAGCAACCAACAATGGTGGAGCAAAGTGAGTTGTACCTGAATAGTGCCCGACCGAAGCGACTCCAGTCTGAGATTTCGTAGCACACAACCATGGCAAAGCGTGCACGGCCTCACCATGAGCGAGAGAGGGCACCAAAGCTATTCTGGCTCAAATAGGATGAAGATGTTAGTGGTAGGAGAAGCATATGCCCCCTGGCCGTTGCTTAGGCAGTCCGTACATGCAAATACAATACAAAAAATTGTTGGAATTGTCAGCTAAATAGCAATTCAGTTAGAATTTCATGTCAACATAAAACCCCAATTTAATGAGATCAAGAAATCTTTTTTTACAAAAATAATAAACACAAGTGCTAGAACAATAGTTGTACCTAAATACAGTTTACAGATGCACATGAATAGATCCACACGAATAGAGCCAAATGAAGGGTCGACTCAGTAACCTCACCATGATCCCGAGATAATTGCTATCCCATCTGGAGGCGACTTCCATCATGCTATGGAGTAGAGCTACAGAACACAGAACAACATCTCTCCTCATGGAACAGGGTGAGAAGAACACGTAGAGGAGCATGATATGAGGTCACATAGGCATGATGTCAGGCACACTGGCAGCCGACAATGCCATGGAGAAGAAACATAGCAGAAGCAGCTGAGCGAGGATGTAGTGGGTCAGTGGGAAGGTCAAACGCAGCAGCTTGGACCCAATTGAATTGATGGCCATTAGGTCAATGAAAGAGAATTGGGTGGCGCTTGGCTAGGGTCTTTCTTTGCAATGTTCTTCTTCTTCGGGATTGCACTCCATCGCCACACTTCCTCGTGGTCTTCCCCATCCCGCCAGACACCCCCTGCCTCTTCTCACGCTGTCCCGCGGTCTGGTGTCGCTCGATGGCCTCACTGCTCAGTAGCTACTTCACTGTAAGAATGGGAACCAATCTTGTTTAGAGAGAACATTCTGTGAGTGAAAACTACAAAATGCATGAATCATCATGAAAACGAATAGCAGTACATCATAACCAAGTGAAGAAATAAATAAGAAGTGAAAGGAACTTGCAGAAATCAATTGCTTATGTAAGGATAATCTGCAAAAATGTGTTTGTCAAGACAAATCTAAAAATCAAACTGCTTGTGTGACTTTAATACGAATTAAATTGTTGAACCAAATATGTTTGTCAAGACAAATCTGAAAACCAAACTGTTTGTGTGACCTTAATACGAATTAAATTGCTGAATCTCACTATAGTGGAAAAGATATTAATAACCAACAGGGTAAGACTTTCAATCCTACTGTTTGCTAGCATGCATAACAATGTGACTCCCAGCATACACCAACAATGCGAAAAAATTAGAGCTGTAAGGCATGAATTCCTAATACATAGAACATGATGATGAAAAACTAATTCAAGCTGAACAGAATCAAATCCTACAGCTCATCCATCTTATGAGGAAAGGATTCCTGCTTCCAAAATCTAATTGTCTCTGCAAATTCAGATGACCATTATAAGAATAATTAATATATCTCACCATGAGCGTCCAGATGTTATTGGAGCTGCTGTGTCTAGGCATAAAAAAGGGCAACACCTAACTGCAACTCCTTTATACGATTAAAGTAAGTTCAATATAAATTTGTCAAACAATAGGAGCCAGCGTACCCATGTGTCTTGAGACTCCACGTGATGTAAATTAATTAGCAACCCATTATTCTAGTATCCCAATTAACTCCCACCATCCTACCATTTTTTGAATCATATGGAAGGAGAGCTAATCTCGTATGTGGGAGTTTACTTCAAGGATCTGTGACTGAAACTGGCTCAGACAAACACACAAACATCTTGTGTGCAAAAAATAACCGAGAACATCCACAAACACATGTGCGTCTGAAGTTGAGGTGTAGGGCGGTGTAGAGGGGCGGAGAGGTCGCGGGCAAGTGCAGGGAGGACCGGCTGGCGGTGGCGGCGAGCACGAGCCCTCCCAGCCAGCTTACAGGGAGGAGCTCGGGCATGTGAAAGAAAGAAGGAGATGAAGCAGACCGGTGGTGCAGGATGCTTCGAACACCTCCGTCGGCCATCTGCCGGCGGCCGGCGCGGCACCGGACCGGCCGGCGGTGGCTTTGGTCGAGCGGCGAGCGCGAGCCCTCCCGGGCGGCGTACAGCGAGTAGCTCGGGCGCGCAAAGGAAAGGGGGAGCTGAGGCAGACCGGTGGTGCAGTGTGCTCCGATCACCGGCGTCGGCCATCGGTCGGCGGCCGGCGCGGCACCGGATCGAGCGTCGCGCAGGTCGTGCGCCTCTGGCGGCTCGGATCCGGAGGAGAGGGAGAGAGGAGAGCCCGTGGTCGTGTCTGTTCCTACGACCAGCGGAATTTTTTGCCTCCTCTCTAGATTGACTGGGCCGGCTACCACGGTGTCTCGTATGGATTCTATGGGCTATGGCCCAGGTGGGCGACGGGTGACCCCAACCCCTACGAAAGAGAAAAGAAGGAAAAACGGGCGGACGGACGAAACGGTTTTTTAGTACCACCTCGCGTATATGTTTTAAATTCAAACTGAAAGCGTAAATTTATGGGAAAAAGCGTATTGTGACGATGAACCCATGGAGTCAATACGTGCTTTATTATGAGGGAGAGATAATATATATATATATATATATATATAAGGGAAAGAAAAGACTAGCAAAACATGCCCGTGTGTTGCAACGGGAGAAAAGGTGTCCTTGCACCATCCTACTTGAATGCGACATGTAAGCATGTTTATGATCGGAGCAAACTCGGTTGCGACGAATCAGGCGACAATGTGGTTCGAACATAGTGCCGGCATGGATGAGCGCAGAGTTGAGGTGTTGAAAACAGCATCGCAAAGACGTCCACAACCGTTCGTGATGTTGATCTCTATCTCTGGTGTTGGAGTGAATGAGCATGGAGCCCGGACGAAAGTTGAAACAGGGCATGTCTTCGGTTGGCATGAACAGTGTAGCATCCGGACTGTCTCATCTGGTGACAGGGAGTTGCACACCAAATTCTATAGAAAACACATATTAGCTGCATATTTTTTAGAAGATAGAGCGGAGAGGATGAAAAAATGATACAAATTTCATGTATCAAGCCGGTGTTGTGGGGTTTTATGGGCAGCTCAGAGATCGCCTGCTTTGCACTTTCTCAGTACAGGACACATGCACAGAATACTAATATTCTTTATAGCTTTCCTTTTGCACTACTGTGCATGCATATACTACATACACGCAACGATCAAGCACCGCTTCCATCATTTTCAACGAAGCCACAACTTCTTTGAACTTCCATCATTCCATTTCCCAGCAAAGCCACAAATTCTTTGAAGAATCCCAGCCTACTATTGCACGCATGCACACATGAGCCTCTTGCATCAATATTAAGCCCAACCAAAGCACCTCTTGCATCACATATGAGCCACTACTTCTTAAGCGAATTTTCAATATATCCCATGTATCATGCAGCCTCCAAGCCTTCAAAGCACTTCCCCTCTTCCATGTGAGGAGTCCTTTTAATTAGCTCACACCATACAATGTTGTTAAACATATATAAATTAGTGAAAATAATGTGATTGGAGCCATGTGGGATTATTCAACTTGAAATATCCAAAGACATTAATACTGTAGGGTGGGCTCTATTTTTTGTACGTTGATGAAGCCATGTGCACGTGGCCCAGCCGCAAGAGCAACGGCCCAGGCCCAATCCTGATCTAATTACAGGTTGAAGACCATATACAAATAAAGCGCAACTTGAATTTGTTCACAAAAATTAGCTGTCGCAGTTGGTCATCACGTTCCTCCCATTGCAGGCTAGCGGAGAGAAGGTCATTGGTTCGAATCTCCATCCTACTAATTATTTTAGGCTTTTTTGAGGGGAAAAATAAACCTGGCGTGGACACGCGCAGGGGGACGTAGGAAGCCCATACACGTGCAGCGACGGACGAAGAGAGCCCAAGTGGCCACGAGCGTGGCCTAGATGTGAACTTTTTAACGCACATGCCAAGTATATAAAGCAAAACAGAATTTTAGTACCACCTTGTTTATATTACGATTTTGTCTATACGAATCGTAAAAGCGTATTACAACTGGGCGGAAGCGTATTGTGATGGTGAACCCACGGAGTCAATCCGTGCTTTATTATTAGGTATATATATATATATATATATATATATATATATGTTCATTCACAACATTCAGCACCCGTACACTTTGGTACGGCCAATATGCCAGGGGCTTAAGCGTACCCCATAATACGGCGTGAGAAGTCCGAACACTTTCAACAGTGCGGCACCCTGGACTTATAGCATTATATGCATCAGCTCCGAATCATGTATTGGGTCAATAGTTGGGTTTGCCCGGATCCCATGTTTTGGTACCTTACGTTCCGCTATATCGGCTAAGGTAGCACTGGGAGAACTACTGCGATTGTGCCCCAGTTCATTTGGGCAAGAACCTCAGTAGAGAAAGCTAAAACTGACTGTCATGATAAGGCGAGAGCTGGTCGCTGTTCGAGAGGTCTCGAGTCCCTAAAGACTTATGCCGCTTAGAGCGAGGGGTCGGCTTTGTCCAGCTTAAGGCGTGTATAGCGCCCCAAATTCGGCCTTCTGAATACTAGGGGCTTCGCCAAAATTTAAAATTGTAGCCTTCTATGGCTAAGTGAGAGTGATAAAGCATTATAGTCCGATTGCCTTGTTCGTTGTGCTAAGCACCTCCCTCGAAGGACCCAACAATGGGAAAAAGAGTGCTCAGACTTATCCCGAACACCCCAGCACTCAGGGCATGGGGCAGAAACCGATGACTGGTCATCTCTCAGATTTAATAAACAGCTGCACAGAAGGTAATAT
This sequence comes from Triticum urartu, assembly GCF_003073215.2. Taxonomy (NCBI): domain Eukaryota; kingdom Viridiplantae; phylum Streptophyta; class Magnoliopsida; order Poales; family Poaceae; genus Triticum; species Triticum urartu. The sequence continues at coordinate 534,048,385 of NC_053024.1, forward strand.
TTTAAATTCAAACAAGCGTTACATAGCGCATATGAACAAGTTTTCATAATACAGGATCACACGAGCAAGTTCATTGAAAAATTACATCCTTCGCACACTCGTCCACCACAAGACGGGCACCCTTCAGGACACCCTCATAATACATTTCGGGGTGGCGATGCTCCTTGCCCTGCAGCGGCCCCTCCTTCACCCGCTTCTCGGCGTCCATCTTGGCCCAGTGCACCTTCGCACGGGCAAAAGCCTGGCGGGCACCTTCGATGCAGACGGACCGCTTGATGACTTCCAGCCGGGGGCAGGCGTCCACAAGCTGCCTCACCAGACCGAAGTAGATGTTGGGAAGGGAGTCGCCAGGCCACATCCGAACTATAAGGCCCCTCATGGCCTGTTCGTCCGCCTTGTGCAGCTCGACCAGTTGCTTCAGCTGGTCGCTCATAGGCATCAAGTGTTCGGTCCCAGTATACTGAGACCAGAACAACTTCTCTGTCGAGCTTCCCTCCTCAGCCTGGTAATATTTCGTGGCATCCGACACGCCGCGGGGCAAATCTGCGAATGCTCCTGGAGAGCTCCGGACTCGGGTAAGTAACAAGTAATTTACTTTCACATGCTTGCTTTGCATATTGAATGCCTTACCCACCGCTATCTTCCTCATCGCCTCAATTTCCTGGAGGGCCTTTTGGGCTTCAGCCTTGGCATGCTTTGTGCTCTCGAGGGCCGCAGCAAGCTCGGACTCTCGCGTCTTCGAGTCAAGCTCCAAAGTCTCGTGTTTCTTCACGAGAGCCTGGAGCTCTTGCTGCACCTCGCCCACCTAAGCCTCTTGTTTCTCCCGCTCGGTGCGCTCCTTGGCCGCTTTGTTTTTGGCCTCGGACAACGCTTGCTTCAGGGTCGCCACTTTGGTCGTGGCCCCTGGCACATTCATGATGATCCTATCATTTCGCAACCACATTTTCTTTTTTATATAGACAAGGTATTACTTACCTTTGTTCTCCTCGAGCTGCCTCTTGGCAAGGCCGAGCTCTTTCTCGGACCACTCGAGGTTCTGCTTCAGTGCGGCGACCTCCGCAGTCAGTGCGGCAGAGGTCAGCAGCGAAGCCTGCATACGCATACAGACATACTTATATTAGACTCCTGCAGATATTATTTGATCCTCTATTCGGCTTTTCTTTGTGAACACCAAACAGAGCATCAGGGGCTACTGTCTATGCGGTAATATTTTTCCTATATTTTAAATACTTACCTCAAAGCCTGTTAGAAGGCTAGCACAGGCTTCAGTCAGTCCGCTCTTGGCGGACTGAACCTTCTTGATCACCGCACTCATAATAGTGCGGTGCTCTTCGTCGATGGAAGCGCCGCGAAGCGCTCCCAGCAGGTCGTCCGGTGTCTCTAGATGGACAGAGGTCACCGGCACGGACGGCTTGCCCCTCTTGGAAGGGGGCCGCCTGCCCGAGTCCGGAACCACTAGAGGTTCCGACGCGGTGTTCGGTTGAGGGCCGAACTTGGAGCCCCTGGGAACCTTGCTCCCTTTGCTCTTGGAGTCCGGAAGGTCGCCTTGAGGCGCCTCCGGGACTATCTCCCCCGGCTCGGTGCCCCTTGAGACAATACCTCGGCATTGTCCGTAGGGCAAGGAGAGGAGGCGGTTGGGAGTGTATCACTATTCATGTCCAACAAGTCCAAGGAACCGTCCGACGAAGATACGTCGATACGGGCTTGGGGCGGACTGCATAATCATATTCGACGTTAGGAGAAGCAGTGCAACAAAAGTATGCTATGAGTTACTCTGGTATTCGAATACTTACGACCTCGCCAGGGGCTTGGCCCTGAGCAGCCACTCATCTTCGCCGTCGGCGGTGGTGGTGGAGCAGTCCGGAAGGAGAGTCCTTCCCTTCTTGGACCCTTCGGCCTCCCCGGTTGGGGCGGCCTTCCTTTTCTTGTCTCCCCCGGCTGGAGGGGGAGAATCTTCATCTTCCTTCTCCTCGTTTTCATGGGAGGAGTGCGTCTCGGAGTTATCGGACGATGTGTCCGATACCACCTGGCGCCGGGAACTCTTTCGGGTTCCCGTGGCCTTCTTCTTGGTCTTCTCCGGCACCTCATAAGGAGCCGGAGTCCGCATCTCCGTCAGGAGAGCGTCTGCAGGGTCTTCGGGCAGAGGGGCTAGACAGTTAATCTCCTCCGATATCTCCACCCAATCATGTCAAAGGCATGGGAGCTCAGACCCCGCACATGGTTAAGCTATGGGAAATAAATACCCTACCCGGTGTACAGAGCTTACCGGATTCGCAGGGCGCTTCGCACTTAGCCCACGGTCCTCGGTAAGAGAAGGGGGGACCTCGGCGCCTTTGAACAGCACCTTCCAGACGTCCTTATGCGTCGTGTTGAAGAGCTCGCGCAGAGTCTAGTGCTAGGCCGGGTCGAACTCCCATAAGTTGAAAGCCCGTTGTTGACACGGGAGGATCCGGCGGAAGAGCATGACCTGGACTATGTTGACAAGCTTAAGTTTCTTGCTTGTCATGCTCCGGATACACTTCTGGAGTCCGTCCAGCTCCACCGATGAGCCCCAAGGCAGGTCCTTCTCCTTCCAGGAAGTGAGCCGCGTGGGGATTCTGGATCGAAACTCGGGGGCCGCCACCCAGTTGGTGTCATGCGGCTCGGTGATGTAGAACCATCCCGATTGCCACCCCTTTATGGTCTCCACGAAGGAGCCCTTGAGCCATGTAACGTTGGGCATTTTTCCCACCATGGCTCCGCTGCATTCCGCTTGTTGGCCGCCTACTACCTTCGGCTTGATATTGAAGGTCTCCAGCCATATGACGAAGTGGGGCCAAGTGCGGAGAAAGGCCTTGCACACGACGATGAACGCCGAGATGTTGAGGATGAAATTCGGGGCCAGATCATGAAAGTCCAACCCATAATAGAACATAAGGCCGTGGACGAGTGGATGGAGGGGAAACCCCAGTCCACGGACGAAGTGGGGGAGGAAAACCACCCTTTCATGAGGTTTCGGGGTAGGGACGATCTGCCCCACGGCTGGCAGCCGGTGCGCGATATCCGTGCCTAAGTATCCGGCTCCACGTAGTTTTTTGATGTGTCCCTCTGTGACGGAGGAGGCCATCCACTTGCCTCCCGCTCCGGACATGTTTGGAGAGAGTTGAGGAGAAGGATGTGGACTTGGGCGCTGGAGCTCGAGTGCACGACAATGGATGAGCAAGGAGGAAGGAGGCGTGGGTAGAAAAAGGTGAGACCTTATCCCTTTATAAGGGCGGACAAAACTATGCGCCCCCACCAGCCTGGTAAAACTTGCTTATCCCCCAAGCACCGTAATTGATGGCGTGGTTGGGTTACCCACGTCCGTATTAATGGGAATCCCGTAATAAGGGGACACGATCTCTGCTTCGACAAGACGTGCCAAGGAAACCGCCTCGCGAAACACGCTGAGACAGGTTATGAAAAATGATTCGAATAAAGACCTGGCTGTGGTGTGATGTCACACTACGGGGAACGTCAGCAGATTAGACTTGTGTAAATATTATTCCCTCTACGGTGATATGTGTAACTTATTTTGCAGAGCCGGACACGATCCTCATGTTCAAAATCTTCTATGAAGTATTCGGAGGAGGAACCCGCCTTGCAATGCCGAAGACAATCTGCGCGCCGGACTCATCGTCATTGAAGCCTGGTTCAGGGGCTACTGAGGGAGTCCTGGATTAGGGGGTATCCGGACAGCCGGACTATATCCTTTGGCCAGACTGTTGGACTATGAAGATACAAGATTGAAGACTTCGTCCAGTGTTCGGATGGGACTCTCCTTGGCGTCGAAGGCAAGCTTGGCAATATGGATATGTAGATCTCCTTCCTTGTAACCGACTCTGTGTAACCCTAGCCCCCTCCAGTGTCTATATAAACCGGAGGGTTTTAGTCCGTAGGACAACATACAATCATACCATAGGCTAGCTTCTAGGGTTTAGCCTCTCTGATCTCGTGGTAGATCAGCTCTTGTACTACTCATATTACCAAGAATAATCAAGCAGGACGTAGGGTTTTACCTCCATCAAGAGGGCCCGAACCTGGGTAAAACATCGTGTCCCCTGCCTCCTGTTACCATCCGCCCTAGACGCACAATTCGGGACCCCCTACCCGAGATCTGCCGGTTTTGACACCGACAAGGGGCGTTTTTGTACCCCTTTACTTGTGCACGGGCAGTCGTAGCCACACCTGCGGCCATGCTTGGCAGGGCATAGGAAGGGAAGGAACAAGGCTACCGAGGCAGCACTCAAGCCAGAGGCGCAAAGAGCAAAGGGGCAAGATGGGCTTCCCCTAGAAACATCCTTGCCGGGGTGGCCTACATAGCCCCGGCAAGAGCCTTGCCGGGGCAATTCGCCCCACACCAGCGAGGCCGCCACCCTTGATCCTAGAAGTTCTGACACCATCGACAACATCAAGACCAAGGCTCGGGGCGCCTGCATGGAGGCTTGCAGATCTTTGTGAGGACCAAAGACTTGCAAGCCTAGATGAGAACCAGAAGACGAAGACCCTCGGCAAGATCCTTTCCATGGACGACCAAAGACCCCTGGAAAGACTCTTGCCGGGGACGCTCGCGAGATCCCGGCAAGACCCTTGCCGAGGGCATCTGCGGGGCCACAGCTAGGCCCGCACCCACCAACGTTTCGCTGCCCCACAGCCGTGCCAACGCGGCAATCAGCCCGCCAACTAGGCAAGTGTCTGCGTGGCAGCATGCAACTTCTAGGCCAACTAGTCAAGTACATGCGTGGTGGCATGCAAATCTTCGTGAAGACCCTGCCAGCGCACCAGCACAGCAGCCAGCCAGCCAACATGGCACTGCATGCCTCGTCAGCTTGGACGCGCGTCGAAGCAAGGCAAGGCAGCGACGGACGGGATGAGCTTCGTTGCCATCCCCGATAAAGTAAGAGGGCACATCAGCAGCACATTAAATTCGTTTGTCCTACGGTGCCAGGCGATAAACTTGTACACTATAGATACTTTCCACCTCCTGTGTGCCACTATGGCGACCCCTTTGACATATAAAAGGAGGCCCAAGGCGTACTGAGGAAGGATTCAGACTTTTTGTACTGGGCATGCACCGCAGCTAGTTCAAGAGCTCAAGAACACCAAATACACAGAAAAGCAGGACTAGGGTATTACGCATTGTTTGCGGCCCGAACCTGGGTAAAAATCCCCTCGCGCTGATCTTCTAGACCCGCTCTTTGCACATCTCCATGCCCCACCAACCGTAGAAGGGATTCCCCAGGATCCCATAGGTGTTGTTTCCTCCGACATCTTTGGCGCGCCAGGTAGGAGGCGCCGCGGCTGTGAAAATCTGGTCTAAAAGTCAGTGCATCGACTTCACCGTCGCGATGGCCCCCAAGAAGGCGATCACAGCGATCCATTCGTCTGGAGCCGAACCGCCCGTACCAGCACGGGCGGGCAACGGGGCAGCCGCGAATGGTGGCGAAGGCGTGGCCCGTGAGCATCCACGACACTCTAGCAATCGGAGCCAAGCGAGCGGCATCGTTCGTGCCCAAGACGACGAGCCGCACGCCGCTAGGTCTAGAGGCGGGGCCGTGCTGCCCATGGGTGGCGCGGCGACCTCTAGGACACCCTAGCCGGTGACCGCGCCAAGGCCTTCCCAGGTCACGCATGACGAGCAACGCCGCGACGTCGGTGCCCCCGGGCGCCGCCGCGGGAAGAGCCCTTTGCGTCACTCTCAAGACACACCAGGCCAGCATGCCCGCCCAGACGCTGGCAGAAATGGCGCACGGCCACGAGACCGTGATAGAGCTCCTTCTAACATGGTTAGAAGTCGGAGTGCATCACGGTCCACGCAGCTTTCGCCGCCACCCACGCCAGCAGAAGCGTTGGCACGCGTGCAACTGCTTCTCAACTTCCCTCCTGCTGCGGAGAAGCTCGACGAGTGGAGAGCCACCATTCGAAGCCTCGTCAGCTTTGCCAATAAAGATGAACCGCGACCAGCGGGACCCTCGTGCCGGCGCCCTGTCGAGCCGGTGCACGCCGATGGTGGAAGGACTGGAGACGCTGCAACCACGGTGCACTCTCCTCCCCCACGCCAGCAACAGCAGCCGCCGGCTCGTCGGGCCGACGCCTGCGTCAGCGTTTCCACAGCATCGTCTGACCCGCGAGCCCGCTGCGACCAACATCAAGTTCTTCGGGAGCGAGCTCAGGAAGACACTCGGGCCACTATCGAGCGGCAGCAAGAAGCGCGCCATCAGTCAGATAGGTGTGCGGGGCCCACTATGGACCGCCCAGCGCTGGGGGGCTCCGGTGATTTATCTTACGAAGTGGGTTGTCCAGCCTTTACCCGTGAGCTGCGGTAGTTCTAGCGGCCCACCCACCGCACATTCAAGCCTGAGGTCGGAGAAAAGTACAACGGCAAGACTCACCCGTCGGAGTTCCTCGGCATATGCACTATCGCGATGCAAGCCGTCGGGGCTCGCGACGACAAGGTGCTTGCCAACTACTTCCCGTTGGCGCTTAAGCCCAATGTCATGTCATGGTTGACGCACCTACCAGTGGATTCCATTTCCTCTTGGTTGGATTTGTGCCACGAGTTTGTTGCCGCCTTTACCGGAGGCCACCAAGCTCCTGGCTAGGCAAGTGATTTGCTTGTCATCCCTTAGAAGGATGGCGAAACCATGTGCAAGTACATACAAAGGTTCAGCCGTGTGTAGTACAACATCCCAGATGTTCATCCCGCCGCTGTCATCAGTGCATTCCATCAGAATGTGCGCAACCGCAAGATGCATGAGGAGCTGGCGATGAACAAGGTTAAGGATGTAGCCGAGCTTTATGTTCTGGCCGATAGATGTGCTCGGGCTGAGGAAGGGAGGAAGTACCCCGACGAAGATGCTAGTGCGGAAACCGACTCCACACACGAAGATGCCATCGCCCCAGCAAAGGAGGGCCGACATCGCAATAGGAAGCATAAGGGCAAGACCGTGCTTGCCGTCGAGGGATCCGGCGATCCTAGCGCCGCCAAGAAGGCCAAGGCTGACGACCCCAGCAAGGAAGTTGCCGGGTGCGCCGCCTGCCAGGCCTTGGCGGCTGCCGACAAGCCAGGAGGCTCCGACGAGCAGTACTGCAAGATCCATCGCACCAAGGGCCACGACCTCCAGAATTGCCGGCAGGTTGATCTGCTTGCAGAGAAGCAGAAAGCTGAGTATGAGAGGCGCGATAAGGAGAAGGGCTAGGATGGTGCTAAGGCGTCCGGCAAGAAGCGTGGCGGCCGAGGAGGTCGCCGCGACAAAGACAATCAACAAGAGAGGCCCGCTCGTGGCAGTGACAAGAAGGAGGGAGACGATGGTATGATGAGGATGACGAATCCGGCAAGCACGAGTTCTAGAAAGCTACGGAGGCCATGTGCATCGACGGTGGCGCCTCATTGCACACCTCTCACCGCCAATTGAAGCATTGGGCGCGTGAAGTCACTGCGGCGGAGCCATCGTTCGATGCCTAGAGGCCACTGAAGTGGTCCAGCACGCCTATCATTTTTGACACCGAGGATCACCCTGATCGCACAACTGCGGTCGAGTGTTTGCCGTTGTTGGTTTTCCCAACAATACGCAACCTCAAGGTGACGAAAATGCTAGTTGACGATGGGGCCGGTCTGAACTTGAGCTCGCCCGCCGTGATCGAGAGGCTGCAAATCCCCAATGGAGATCTTGAGGAGACGTGCATGTTTCAAGGGGTCAACCCAGGGAGGAGTCAGCCGAAGGGCAAGGTCACGTTGCCGATCAAGCTAAACCACCGGACGGAGAAGATTGTTTTTTATGTCGCCAGGATCCCCTTGCCCTATAATGGGATCCTCGGCCACCCAACGCTGGCCAAGTTTATGGCGGCATCACATTACGCCTACAACACATTGAAGATGCGCGGGCCAATGAGCATCATCACCGTCCCCTCCGACAATAAAGACACGCTCCTCTGCGCCGACCAAGTCTACCGGGAGGCAGTTGCAGCAGCTGCCGCCAAGGCACTTGTTCCTGCCGCTGAGGCCCGAGGAGGGAAGACAACCGGCAAGGCCTCTACCCCTGCCGGCAAGGCCCCTTCCGGCAAGACTTCTGACCCTGGCAAGGACTCCTGCACCTCCTCCGGCAAACGCGCCTCTTCGAAGCGCCGCGTTCCTATTGAAGACGTGCCAGAGAGCTTCTCCAGCGGGAGCAAGAGGTCTAAGGCGGCCCCACTGGAAACCAAGAAGGTGCCCGTCAAGGAGGATGGCATGGGTGGAGCTTTTACCATAAGATCTACCCTTGATAGCAAATACGAAAGCGCGCTCGTCACCTTCCTGCGGGCGAATGTCGACGTGTTTGCATGGCAAGCATCTGACATCCCCGGCGTTCCCGGGGAGGTGATTGAGCACCACCTTGTTGTCTGTCCCCATGCGCGGCCCGTCAAGCAGAAGGTCAGAAAGCAAGCTTTGGAGCGACAAGAGTTCATCATCAAGGAGATCAGGAAGTTGGAGGCGGCGGGCTTGGTCCGCCATGTGGTTGGCCAACCCGGTGGTAGTGCGTAAGGCAAATGGGAAATGGAGGCTGTGTATCGACTATACAGATATTAATAAAGCCTGTCCAAAGGACCCTTTCCCTCTGCCACGCATTGACCAGATAGTGGACTCCACTGCCGGGTGTGACCTATTGTCATTCCTCGACGCATACTCAGGATACCACCAGATCTTCATGATGAAGGAAGATGAGGAAAAGACTGCGTTCATCACCCCATGTGGTACGTACTATTTTGTGCGGATGCCTATCGGGTTGAAGAGAACTAGTTCGACATTTGCCCTAGCAGTCCAAATTGGTTTTGAGCCCCAGCTGCATAGAAATATGGAAGCATATATGGATGATATAGTGGTCAAAACCAAGGACAGGGCCACGCTAGTGCAGGATCTGGAGGAAACATTTGCAAACTTGCGCAAGATCAACCTCAAGCTCAACCCAGAGAAGTGCGTGTTCGATGTCCCATCCGGCAAACTTCTTGGGTTCTTTGTGTCTCAACGCGGAATCGAAGCAAATCCCGACAAGATCAAAGTGATTAGGCAGATTGAGGTTCCAAGGCGGGTCAAAGACGTCCGTAGGCTCGCCGGCTGTGTTGCTGCTCTAAGTAGGTTCATCTCCAAATCTGTTGAGCGCGCCCTCCCCTTTTTAAAAGTTTTGAAAAAGGCGGGTCCAATGAAATGGAATCCGGAGGCAGAGGCAGCGCTGCAAGATTTGAAGAGGTACCTCTCCTCCACGCCAATACTAGTCGTGACAAAACCACAAGAGCCGTTGCTGCTATATCTAGCGGCAACGGATCAAGTGGTCAGTGCTGCGCTTGTGGCACAGAGAGAATTGGAGGAAGAAGCAGCAGTAGCAGCAGCAGCGGAGCTGTCAAATGAGGGGCCGGAGCTTTCCTCGGCAAGGCATGATGCCGGCGAGGCGGAACCCCCGGCAAGACAGAGTCTGCGCAGGTGGGCGAAGTTGAACAGAAGAAGAAGGTGATGCAGCACCCGGTCTATTTTGTCAGTTCCCACCTACAGGGGGATAGATCAAGGTATTCTGGTATATAGAAGCTACTCTTCGGCCTCCTCATGGCCTCGAGGAAGGTGCGTCACTACTTCCAAGCGCATGAGATCATCATCGTCACCCGCCTCCCTTTGCAACGAATTTTGCACAACCCGGATGCAACTAGGGGGATCGTGGAATCGGTGTTGCAACTGTCGAGCTTCGGCCTCAGGTTTGAAATTACTTCAACAATCAAGAGTCAAGCCTTGGCAGAGTTCATAGCAGAATGGACCTCAACGCCCGACGAAGAGATTCGAGAGACCACCCTGCCCGGCAAGGAGAGGAGTCGTGATTGGATCATGTACTTTGATGGAGCTTTCTCGCTGCAAGGTGCTGGTGCTGGCGTGCTGCTTGTCGCACCCATCGGACAGCGCCTCAAGTACGTAGTCTAGATGCACTTTCCCTGGGAGAAATCAACGAACAACAGGAGGAGTATGAGGGATTGCTTGCCAGTCTCAGGATCGCAGCAGACCTCGGAATCATGAAGCTCATCATCAGAGATGATTCACAGCTCGTCGTTAAGCAATTTAACAAGGATTACCAGAGCCCATTGATGGATGCCTATGTGGATGAGGTGAGGAAGTTGGAGGAGCCTTTTGACGGTCTACAGGCAGAGCATGTTCCCCGAGCAGAGAACAGCATTGTTGACGACTTGTCAAAATGCGCTGCCCTCAAGTTGCCTGTGGAACCAGGTACCTTTGTGCTTCAATTAACCCATCCCTCCATTGAGCCATCAACAGGACAGAAAAAATGAAGGAAGGTAGGCCCCGGCAAGTACTTTCCCGCTAAGATCCCAGGAGCCGCCAGCAAGGACGTTGCCGGGTGCCCCATTCTTTCCGGGGAGCAGCAACCTCCGGCAAAGCCCCAAGACCTGGCTGTAGAAGCTGCTGCCCCTATGGCCGAAGATGAGCCTTTAGTCCTAGCCGTCGAGCCCTAGGCTCTGGCATGGGAGCTGCGCACCGTCCATTTCCTCCAAACAGGGGAACTCCCCGAGGAACAGGAAGAGGCAGAGAAAGTAGCCCTTCGGTCCAACATGTACCAGTTTTGTGGATGATGCCCTATACAGAAGGAGACCGAATGGCGTGCAACTGAAGTGCATTCCTCAGGAGGACGGACTGAAGTTATTGGCAGAGATAATGGAGGCATGTGTGGCTTCCACATAGGGTCAAGAGCCCTTGCCGGCAAAGCATTCTGGCAAGGTTTCTTCTGGCCCACCACTCTCCAGGATGCAACTACACTAGTAACCAAGTGTGAAGCGTGCCGGTTCCATTCAAAGAAGCTTCATCAGCTAGCCCAAGCCCTTCAAACAATCCCTCTTTCCTGGCCATTTTTGGTCTGGGGGCTCAACATACTGGGCCCCTTTCCCCGTGCTGTCGAGGGCTTTGAGTACTTGTATGTCGCAATCGACAAGTTCAGAAAGTGGCTGGAAGTGGAACCGGTGGGAAAGGTGACAGCACAATCAGCCATCAAGTTCTTCAAGAGACTAGTTTGCCATCTTGGTGTGCCAAATAGAGTCATCACTGACAACAACACGCAGTTCACAAGCCGCACCTTCATGTAGTACATGCAAGACCTCGGCGGCAAGGTTTGTTTTGCTTCTGTTACTCATCCCAGAAGTAATGGCCACACTGAGAGGGCGAATGCGGAAGTGTTGCGAGGTCTCAAGACCAGAAATTTTGACAAGCTACACAAGTGCGGAAGGCGCTGGATTGATGAGTTGCCAACGGTACTTTGGTCGATCAGAACGACACCAAATCGAGCCACTGGCCAGACACCCATTGCACTGGTATACGGGGCAGAAGCAGTTCTCCCCACGGAACTCATATACGGGTCACCTCGAGTGCTCGCTTATGATGAGCTTGAGCAAGAGCAGTTGCGCCAAGACGATGCGACGCTCCTTGAGGAAGATCATCTTCAGGCTGCTGTGCGAGCCGCTCGCTACCAGCAAGCCTTGCGCCGCTACCATAGCTGCAAGGTTCACGCCTGAAGCCTTGAGGAAGGCGACCTTGTTCTTCGGTGAATCCAATCCACCAAGAATTTAAACAAGTTGACACTAAAGTGGGAAGGCCCTTATCGGGTAATATGAGTCACCAGGCCCGGTGCAGTCCGCCTGGAGACCGAAGATGGCATTCTGGTGAGAAATTCCTGGAATATCAAACATCTTCGCAAGTATTACCCCTAAGGTGCGGTTGTCGGGAATGTAACCCTATGTACAAAGCTAGGCACAGACCATGTGCGCACTTAAGGAAAGTAACCCCTTAGTATGTATAGTTTCCCGTTGATTTCCATGTTTATGTGTATACGTATATGCATGCTTGTCCAGGATATTGTACTACTTTTTGATTCCAACAAATGTTAATGGACCGACAAGGTTCCATGCTCTTGCCCCCTCTTCTTTTCAGCCGTGGCAAGGACGCTCGATCCCGCCAAGGACCCGGCTCTGGTAAGAAGTTGAGAAGACCGCCCGACATGGCGATGCCCATCAAACCAAATAGAAAAAGTTTACCTCTTGCCCATTCATGTTCATAACCTGTGACTTGTGCACTAGAAAACCTTGCCACTCTTTTAAAAACTCGGGTGCTCCCATCCCTAGCCCGAACGCTGCTTCGGTCGGAATGGTCGTAGTAGCCCTTCCTAAAAGGAGATTGACGAGAGGCTGGACCCTTTGTCTGTAACCCGACAGATGTGATTCTTCGACAGGCGCAGAGGGCACCGGCAGGATGGCTTGCCGGGAGGACTCGTTTATTTGCATTAAGGAGGCATTTTGCCTACGCACGAACGTATACGTGCACGGGTTCCCGGCAAGGCTGATCTTTTTCACTTGACATGCTGATACAAGTACGAATGTTACAAGACACAAGCATGGGTTCGAGAGATTACATTACTTAGAAATTAAAATTCGGCAAGTGCCTACAAGTTTAAAAGGAAGATAAGTGCCCCGTGATCTCCGTTCTTACCCCTTTCCTCCCAGGTGCGGCAGGTGAAGGCAAAGAAGGGGCAACAGGGAACACGTCGATGGAGAGCAAGGCGGGGATGACCCTTGGCAAGGCGCGTGGCCGAGGGAGGAGGGCGATGCAGATGATGGTGATGCCGCCTAGGGTCAGCCGGAGTAAGAATCGGCGTCCTCCCGCTTGCAGCCCTCGTCATCGTTGTCGCTGTCCTCCTCGTCACTGTCGCCCGAGGCGGAAGTTTCATTGTCGGTGGAGCTCTCCGCGCAGCACCTTAAGTGGGTGCCCAGGTGCCCAAAGACCTTTACGGAGAGCAGGCCATTCTCCACTAATTTGAAATGGAGGACGAGCCCCTCCGATAGGTTATGGGCGCGGGCGAAGGTCTTCCACCCACGACGGAGATACATGACATGAGGGGTGGGGAAGTCGACGTCGACCCGCATGCTGCCATTCCCGCAGCCTCTCATATGCAGCCTCAAAGCCTGCGGCGGGTCAAGCTCCATTACCCGAGCAAACGGGGTGGGAAGGCGGAGGTGACCACATACCGGCTTGTACAGCCTGATGAAGAACTCGCAGGGCTGGTCTCCGACATGCCCGCTGGCGGAAGCGCGGCCGGTGCGCCGCCTCATTCCCCTCTCCCCCGAGCACCATGGCGGCCTCGGCCTCGTCCCCTCCCTCCTCCTCTCGCAGCAGGCTCTGCTGCCATGAGCTCCGGGGGAGAGGGGACACACTATCGAGCAGAAGCCCTCGTCGGCGCCACTGGAGCACCGGCGTGCCCTCTCACCATTGCGAAGGGAAGAAAGGGATCAAGATGGAAGGGGACGAATGTAGAAGGACACCGTCCCTCTCCCCTTTTTTATAGAGGGATGGGGCCGGGGCTCGGCCCCCCAACCTAAGGGCGGCCGCCCCGCTCGACCAATCCGGTCGCTAGAGGCGCAAGGAATCAAGACCGACCTGCTGCTCCAATCAGCAATGCCCGGCTTCCCGCCTCGGCATTAATGCCCGTGCCCTCCGTATCCGCCACACCTACTCTCACTGAGGCATGGGGGACACGTGGCGGGCAGGCTGGGATCAAGAAGGCAAGTGGAACGGCCGTTTCCCACCCTGTGGTCGTGGGGCGCGGGCGCCATGATGGCCGCGACCCGAGTCCACTTAGTAAATGAGCCGTGCCCCTGTGGCTTCCTATTTTTTATGGGGAAGACGCGGGCCGCCTCTTTACTATTCACCACAGGGTGACACAAGCGTGCTGCGACCGTCCCACGCACGACCCCCATGTCACGCACTCAATGCGGGTCGTGGGGATGCGCAACTGGCGAGGGAGTTACCGCAGTTAAAACTCTGCCACGCATGCCCGCGCACCGTTCTGGGCCTGGCCCAACAATACTCTATGCTTATGTGTGGCCCAGGCTTGGGGGTGATACGTCTCCAACGTATCTATAATTTTTGATTGTACCATGCTATTATATTATCTATTTTGGATGTTTATGGGCTTTATTATACACTTTTATATTATTTTGGGACTAACCTATTAACCCAGAGCCCAGTGCTAGTTTCCGTTTTTTTCGTTGTTTTAGAGTATCGCGGAAAAGGAAAATCAAACAGAGTCCAATTGACCTGAAACTTCACGAAACTTATTTTTGGACCAGAAGAATCCCACGGAGTATCGGAGTTGGACCAGGAGAGTCCCGGGCTGCCCACGAGGGTGGGGGGCGCGCCCACCCCCCTGGGCGCGCCCCTGCCTCGTGGACCGCCCGGAGATCCACCGACGTACTTCTTCCTCCCATATATACCCATATACCCTAAAAACTTCGGGGAGAAGAATAGATCGGGAGTTCCGCCGCCAGAAGCCTCCGTAGCCACCGAAAACCAATCTAGACCCATTCCGGCACCCTGCGAGAGGGGGGAATCCCTCTTCGATGGCCATCTTCATCATCCTGGTTGACGGAGTAATTGACCATGGGTACCCCAAAGACGGCAAGACAATATTTCAAGACATCGGGGCTAGCAAAGCCCCTCAGTCCGACTACTCGGCTGCTCCTGCTGGCTCTCCGTCCGACTGCTCTGCCCAACCGGCTGCCGACTGCGCCAACCAGCCGGCTGCTGACTGCAGCCCGACCCGACACCGACAAGACTCCGACGGGACGGCCATACCGCGGACGAGATAGCTGTACCGCAACGCCATCATCTACAGTGTGCCTGTCCCCTTGGCACTATTCTATGAAGTGCCTAGGGGACAAGCATGACATGCACCATGCCCCATACATGGCTTGGCTTGTATGTAAGCTACCCAAGGTAGCTTACAACCAACGCCATGTCCCATACCCACTACACACTATATATAACTAGCTCCATCCATCCATCCAGGAAGAGAAGGCACACACATGCTCACGCACACACCCATGGCCAAGAGCCATCCGGCCACTAGAGCATGCATGTTCATCCGGCCACACGCATAAACAAAGTCAGACGCCTATGATACTGACAAAAGATACAGCTCCAGGAGCACTCTGTACTAGGTATATCAGATACACTCAGACATGCAGCACTAGGAGTATTATTTCTCCGGAGAGCTCCGAAGCTGGGAAAACCATCGCGTGCTACTCGCATACCCGCTCCCGGTCCTATCAGCAGCAGTCTTACCCTCACACTAAGCCCTTGTGTCATCTGTCGACTCGCAAGCCCCCCGTGAGAATACCACGACAGTTGGCGCCCACCGTGGTGTGGTACTACTACTATGCTACCACGCTGCTGCTGGTTTCGCAGTCCGGGCGGGACCATCTTCGCCATCACCGCCGCGGCGTCGCGCCGTCTCTCCAGTAGCGCTCGGGGGCTTGACTTCGACCCGCCCCCGGAGCGGCCATGCGGGACGGCGCGTCCTCGCCGTCGGCCTCGCCGCCTTCGTCACCACCGTTGCGACGCCGCAGTCTGACCGCGTGCGCGCCGCGCGCGGGGCCTCGTTTCGGTCGACCATGTCCATCTATGCGCCGCTCGTGTCCGCTCCCCTCCGCGCTGCACTTTGCTCCGGCCAGAGCGGGCGTTCGCTGCTCCACATATCGTCTTTGGTAGCTAGCTAGATGCAATGGTCAAACCATTGGCCATACACACTATGCAGATGCGCCCCAGATAATAGCCATACATGCCTTGTACACACCTCGTACAATATCCGGATACTGGCTAGATAATGGTCATGCACTGTGCGTACGCCCACCATGCGCTTGCTCGCCTTTGTTCTTCTCTGCACGCACATCATCGCCGCCTATGGCCCAGTAGGTCGTCGTGCTCGTGTCCTCCGCTCTGTCCGATTGCTGCCTCCTCCTGTAGTGCTGCTGAACTGCAACGGATGCGCGTCCCTCGCCCGTGCGGCGCTCAACGACCCCAGCGCTGGTCGCCTCCTCCCCCGCGCGCTCTGCTTTGGCCTCCTGTACCGAGCGCCCGCTCCGCGCTCCCGCCGGCTCCGCGCACCTAGCTCCCCAGCCTCTGTGCTCCTCCTGAGAAGTCGCTGGCCATGGGCTCCAGTGCATCTCCGCGCCCCCACGCCAGGCCGCCCGGCGCTCCACCGCAGTGAGCTCCTCCCGCGCCGCTATAGAGCCCCGCGCCGGCCTCGCTCCTCCGTGCGCCGACCCGCGGCCGGGTGCCCCCTACCGGCTTGCCTCGGCCGGCCGCTGCCGCACCCTACGCTGGCTCCGACTCGCGCCTCGACCCGGCCGGCTGGCTCCACGTCCGACAGACAACGGCCGGGTTCTCCGCCCCCGTGCCGACTTCTCCACGCGCGCCGGCTGCGCCTCGCCTCTGCTCCAGCCGGTTGCCGGGTCCGGCTCCTGCGTCGCCCCGCCCGGCTCCGCCTCCACGCCAGCGCCCGCGCCGCCCGGCCCCGCCCGATGGCCGGCTCCCGCTCGCCGCTGGCTGACTCCTGCGCGTCCGGCCCCCCAGTGTCGCCTCCGCATGGCCATATCGTCCGCGCTCGCCCGAATTCGACCCCGCGCGCTCGCCTCTCCCGCATCGGGTCCGGCCTCCGCCCTGCCGGCTGCTAGCCTCCCACGTCGGGTCCGGCCCCCGCGCCCTCCAGCTTGCCACTCCAGCCGGAGGCCGGCTTCCGCCCGCTCCCTGGCCTGCCGGCTTCTCCGCTTGCACTCCACCCTACCGGCATGAGAAACAACAAGGGCCGGCTGGAAGGAAAGAAAAGATCGCGGCTGGAGAAAAAAGAGCAAAGAGCCGAGTGCCCAAAACAAAACAAAAAAGAGAGAAAAAGGGGAGTGGGTGCCGGCTGTAGAGAAGATGAAGAAAGAAAGAGAAGAGGCCGACTACCTTGTAGCCGGCTGGGAAAAGTGGGCTAGCTGCCCAAGAAAAGTCAAGGGCTTTGTGCCCAGCCGGCTGAGAAAGAGTCGGGCCGGCAAAAAACAGATCGTGGCCGGCTGCTGCTAAAAAAAAGGGGTTAAGGGCCGGCTGCTCCCATCAAGTCAGCTAGAAAAGAAGTGGCCAAGTGCCCACAGCCGGATGCTAAAAAAAAGAAAAGAGAGAGAAGTTGACTGTGAGAAAAAGAAGAAAGAAAAACCCGTCTGAATGACTCATCCGCATGCTTCGCCACTCGGATGGTCAGTCGTGACCCACGCTGCCGGCTGTGCCAAGCCGGCTGGACTGCCTCTTGCTCCGACAACACACCCAGCGGGTGCGCTGACGCGCCCCCGTGAAGAAGAAGACAAAGTAGTTGCCGGGAGATCCGACCCGACTGCTCAGCAGTCGGCCCAGATCTCGGGGGCTACACCCAGCGGGTGCGCTAACGCGCCCCCGCGAAGAAGACAAAGTAGTTGCCGGGAGATCCGGCCGACTGCTCAGCAGTCGGCCCAGATCTCGGGGGCTACACCCAGCGGGTGCGCTGACGCGCCCCCGCGAAGAAGAAGACAAAGTAGTTGCCGGGAGATCCGGCCCGACTGCTCAGCAGTCGGCCCAGATCTCGGGGGCTACACCCAGCAGGTGTGCTGACGCGCCCCCGTGAAGAAGAAGACAAAGTAGTTGCCGGGAGATCCGGCCCGATTGCTCAGCAGTCGGCCCAGATCTCGAGGGCTACACCCAGCGGGTGCGCTGACGCGCCCCCGTAAAGAGAAGACAAAGTAGTTACAGGGAGATCCGGCCCGACTGCTCAGCAGTCGGCCCAGATCTCGGGGGCTACACCCAGCGGGTGCGCTGACGCGCCCCAGCGAAGAAGAAGACAAGATAGTTGCCGGAAGATCCGGCCCGACTGCTCAGCAGTCGACCCGAACCTGGGGGGCTACACCCAGTGGGTGCGCTGACGTGCCCCCGCGAAGAAGAAGACAAGATAGCTACCGGAAGATCCGGCCCGACTGCTCAGCAGTCGACCCAAATATCGGGGGCTACACCTAGTGGGTGCGCCAGCGCGCCCCCACGGAAGATTGCAAACAAGAGAAGAGTTTTGTCCGGCTATCAGCAGCCAGCAGAAGAGAAAAAAGAAGAAAAAGGCTCGCCACCTGGCTGGTCGAGCCTGACCGGCTAGGACTCCTCTTCGAGCACCAGGAGGCCCGAAAGCTACACCCAGCGGGTGCGCCGGCGCGCTCTGCGAGCGCCGAGCCGCACCGGCTGTCTTCGGCAAACTTCGTCTCGGCTACACGAAAACCAATGTGAGCTCCTCATCCGCATATTTTTTCACCACGCAAGCACGGATAACCCCGAGCGATGCTCGAGGGACTATCTCCGCATTTCATTACAGTTGCATCACTGTTCGCCCCGGCGCCAGCCAGAGTTGGCCCGGAGGCTGGCCGCTTGGCCTGAGATGTTAGTTCCCGCAGGCGGCTTAGTAGCGTGCACGGTACCAAAGGCCCACTCTTAGTCACACACCACAGAGCGGCTGTCCGACTAGCAAGAGTGAACGCTGGAGGCCACCCACACGAAAAATGCCCGCGAAGAAAAATGGATCGGGCGATCCGGCCGTTTCCTTTACAAGTATCTGCTCGGTCGAATCTGCTCCCAGACTCTGAGTACTGTACACTCTGCTTCACGGCCCACTCTCAGCCACAGACCGCAGAGCGGCTATCCGGCGAGCGAGAGCACAAGCCAAAAAGCGGAGGGAACATGAAAAAGATTGAAGGGGGCTCGGACGAAACCGAGTCGGCACCCTCCGCATAAAACTTGCAATGCTAAAAGCAAACATTGGATATATCTGCGTGGACTAAATTTGTCTTTTTCATGATCATTTCCATGAACACTCGCAAAAAAACCTCCGCCGAACTTTGCCAACTTGCCTAGAGGCTTGGGGGCTACTGACTGAGTAATTGACCACGGGTACCCCGAAGACGGCAAGACAATATTTCAAGACATCAGGGCTAGCAAAGCCCCTCAGTCTGACTGCCCGGCTGCTCCTGCTGGCTCTCCGTCCGACTGCTCTGCCCAGCCGGCTACCGACTGCGCCTACCAGCCGGCTGCTGACTGCAGCCCGACCCGACATCGACAAGACTCCGACGGGACGGCCATACCGCGGACGAGACAGCTGTACCGCGACGCCATCATCTACAGTGTATCTGTCCCCTTGGCACTATTCTATAAAGTGCCCAGGGGACAAGCATGACATGCACCATGCCCCATACATGGCTTGGCTTGTAAGCTACCCAACGTAGCTTACAACCAACGCCATGTCCCATACCCACTACCCACTATATACAACTAGCTCCATCCATCCATCCAGGAAGAGAAGGCACACACATGCTCATGCACACACCCACGACCAAGAGCCATCCGGCCACTAGAGCATGTATGTTCATCCGGCCAAACGCATAAACAAAGTCAGACGCCTATGGCACTGACAAAAGATACAGCTCCAGGAGCACTCTGTACTAGGTATATCAAATACACTCAGACATGCAGCAGTAGGAGTATTATCTCTCCGGAGATCTCCGAAGCTGGGTAAACCATCGCGTGCTACTCGCATACTCGCTCCCGGTCCTATCATCAGCAGTCTTACCCTCACACTAAGCCCTTGTGGCATCTGACGACTCGCAAGCCCCCCGTGAGAATACCACGACACCGGTGCTCTCCATGACGAGGAGGGAGTAGTTCTCCCTCGGGGCTGAGGGTATGTACCAGTAGCAATGTGTTTGATCTCTCTCTCTCTCTCTCTCGTGTTCTTGAGGTGGTATGATCTTGATGTATCACGAGCTTTGCTATTATAGTTGGATCTTATAATGTTTCTCCCCCTCTGCTCTCTTATGATGAATTGAGTTTTCCCTTTGAAGTTATCTTATCGGATTGAGTCTTTAAGGATTTGAGAACACTTGATGTATGTCTTGCATCGGATACCCATGGTGACAATGGGGTATTCTATTGATCCACTTGATGTATGTTTTGGTGATCAACTTGCGGGTTCCGCCCATGAACCTATGCATAGGGGTTGGGACACGTTTTCGTCTTGACTCTCTGGTAGAAACTTTAGGGCACTCTTTGGAGTACTTTGTGTTGGTTTGAATAGATGAATCTGAGATTGTGTGATGCATATCGTATAATCATACCCGCGGATACTTGAGGTGACATTGGAGTATCTAGGTGACATTAGGGTTTTGATTTATTTGTGTCTTAAGGTGTTATTCTAGTATGAACTCTAGGATAGATTAAACGGAAAGAATAGCTTCATGTTATTTTACTACGGACTATTGAATAGATCGATCAGAAAGAATAACTTTGAGGTGGTTTCATACCCTACCATAATCTCTTCGTTTGTTCTCCACTATTAGTGACTTTGGAGTGACTCTTTGTTGCATGTTGAGGGATAGTTATATGATCCAATTATGTTATTATTGTTGAGAGAACTTGCACTAGTGAAAGTATGAACCCTAGGCCTTGTTTCAATGCATTGCAATACCGTTTACGCTCACTTTTATCATTAGTCACCTTGCTGTTTTTATATTTTCAGATTACAAAAACCGTTATCTACCATCCATATTGCACTTGTATCACCATCTCTTCACCGAACTAGTGCACCTATACAATTTACCATTGTATTGGGTGTGTTGGGGACACAAGAGACTCTTTGTTATTTGGTTGTAGGGTTGCTTGAGAGATACCATCTTCATCCTATGCCTCCTACGAATTTATAAACCTTAGGTCATCCACTTGAGGGAAATTTGCTACTGTCCTACAAACCTCTACACTTGGAGGCCCAACAACGTCTACAAGAAGAAGGTTGTGTAGTAGACATCAAGCTCTTTTCTAGCGCCGTTGCCGGGGAGGTTAGCGCTTGAAGGTATATCTTTAGATCTTGTAATCAAATATTTTTGTTTCTTGTTTTAGCACTAGTTTAGTTTATAAAAGAAAACTACAAAAAAATGGAATTGAGTTTGCCTCATACGCTTCATATTTTTAATATCTTTCATGAGAATGATGGAAAGGAAAATTGTGCTCAAATGCTAGAAGAAGAAGTCTATAAAATGTTTGGCACTAAATCTATGAATGATGAGCATGATTGCAATGTTGTTAGTATGAACTCCTTGAATATCCATAGTACTAATGATGATTGCACTAGTTATGATGAAAATGTCTCCTATAAACATGTCAATTTTTGTGGAGTGAATTGGGTTTGTAAGTACACACCAAATAGTGAAGATAGATATTGCAAGAGGCATAAGCATTTAGAAACTAAATGGTTGCAAGAAAGGCTATATGCTAGTGCTGAAAATTTAAAATTTCTTAGCCATACTTGTGAACTTTGCAATGAACATGGTCCTTTCAATATCAAATGCAAATTGTTTCATGATCGAATCGTGTCCAAAAATTGTGATGACTTGATCTCCCTTGCACATTATAATGAACTTAGTTTGCTTTTGGGTTATGAAGAAATGAAACGTCAAACTAAGATTATTCCAGAATATAGCCTTGAGAAATTCCTCGATATTGATCTAGAAGAAATTTATATGTATTGTGCGGTGAATTGCATTGAAAATCCTTATATTGCCAATTATATAAAGAAAAGAAAACAAATAGAAGATGAAGAGAATACTAACAAAAGGGAAGAGACTTCCCAATATCCTCCTATTATTTCTTATGATGAATCAGGTAACGAGGAGGAGCCTTCTATTCAACTAATCTCATTAATAAGGAGCTCCAAAAAGAGGATTGAACCCATACATGATGTGGTGAAGAAGAAGAAAAGGAAAAGGAAGAGAGGTAAAAAGATATCTCTCCCAAATAATGCCGCCCCTATTACTGTTTTGCCTCATGAAAATATAATTGTGGAAGATGATGCACTTGATGATGATCTCGTTATGCCTATTGCTTGTTGTGATGATTATGATTGGGAAGATAATGATACTTCTTATGATCTTGAAAATCTTTTTGGCACTTGCTTGGAAGAATATGATAATTGCTATACTATTGGTGCTATCCATACTATTAATGATGAGAGTGATTATGCTTATGATATGAAAAGGCCCAAGCTTGGGGATGCTATGTTTGATGAAGATGATGTTTTTGAGAATATATCTGTTGCGATTAATGTTTGTCCCAAGCTTGGGGATGCTACATTTAATGAAGATGATATTTTTAGTCTCTCAAGTTTTGATATGCAAATTTATAATGATGATAGCATGCCTCCTACTTATGATGATTATATTGATGAAAGTGGATTTGGAGAGGTCATGACTTTATTTAGTAATGATTCCACTATCTTGGAAGAGGTTTCAATTGATTATGATGAGAAAAAAGTTGCTACCTATGATGATTATTGTGATGATACTTATGCTATAAAAAGTAGTGATGATTATATTAAAACTTGTCATGATTATGATTACCCCTTTTCTGAACATTACTCTTTTAATGTGGAAACAATTTATAGTATTCGAGTCTCTTATGATACTCCCACTATTCCGAATGAGAAGAATTTTGCTTATGTGGAGAGTAGTAAATAATATCAAGTTCCCTCTCTATGTGCTTAAAGTTTTAAAGTTATGCTTGTTTTGCCTTCCTATGCTAGTTGATTATTGCTCCCATAAGTTGTTTACTCACAAAATCCCTATGCATAGTAAGTGGGTTAGACTTAAATGTGCTAGTCATATTCTTCAATATGCTCTCTTTATGTTACAATTCTTATCTTTTATGTGAGTATCGCTGAAATCATCATGCCTAGCTAGGGGCATTAAACGATAGCGCTTGTTGGGAGGCAACCCAATTTTATTTTAGCTCCTTTCTTTTTGTTCCTGTTTAGTAATAAATTAATCATCTACCCTCTGTTATGATTGAATTTTTATGTTTTAATTAGTGTTTGTGCCAAGTAGAACCATTGGGAAGACTTGGGGAAAGTCTTTGTGATCATGCTGTAAAAAACAGAAACTTTAGCGCTCACGAGATTTGCTGCCATTTTTTACTGGATAGTGATATTTAGTTAATTCGTTTTGAAGATTATTAATAGATAAATTCCTCAAGTCCAGCAATTTATTTTAGAATTTTATGAGTTCCATAAGTATACGTTTGATCCAGATTACTACAGACTGTTCTGTTTTTGACAGATTCTGTTTTCCGTGTGTTGTTTGCTTATTTTGATGAATCTATGGCTACTAATAGAGTTTATGAACCATAGAAAAGTTGGAATACAGTAGGTTTAACACCAATATAAATAAAGAATGAGTTCACAACAGTACCTAAGTGGTGATTTGTTTTCTTTTACTAACGGAGCTCACGAAGATTTTCTTTTAAGTTTTGTGTTAGGAAGTTTTCAAGTTTTGGGTAAGGATTTGATGGAATATGGAATAAGGAGTGGAAAGAGCCTAAGCTTGGGGATTCCCAAGGCACCCCAAGGTAATACTCAAGGACAACCAAAAGCCTAAGCTTGGGGATGCCCCGGAAGGCATCCCCTCTTTCGTCTTCGTTCATCGGTAACTTTACTTGGAGCTATATTTTTATTCACCACATGATATGTGTTTTGCTTGGAGCGTCATTTTATTTTCTTTTGTTTTGCTTGCTGTTTGAATAAAATACAAAGATCTGAAATTATTAAATGTTAGAGAGTCTTCACATAGTTGCATAATTATTCGACTACTCATTGATCTTCACTTATATCTTTCAGAGTAGTTTGTTGTTGCTCTAGTGCTTCACTTATATTTTTTAGAGCATTGTGGTGGTTTTATTTTATAGAAATAGATGAACTCTCATGCTTCACTTATATTATTTTCAGAGTCCTAAACAGCATGGTAGTTTGTTTTGGTTATGAATTTAGTCCTAATATGATGGCATCCAAGAGGGATATAATAAAAACTTTCATATAAAGTGCATTGAATACTATGAGAAGTTTGATACTTGATGATTGTTTTGAGATATGAAGATGGCGATATTAGAGTCATGCTAGTTGAGTAGTTGTGAATTTGAGGAATACTTGTGTTGAAGTTTGTGATTCCCGTAACATGCACGTATGGTGAACCATTATGTGATGAAGTTGGAGCATGATTTATTTATTGACTGTCTTCCTTATGAGTGGCGGTCGGGGACGAGTGATGGTCTTTTCCTACCAATCTATCCCCCTAGGAGCATGCGCATACTACTTTGTTTCGATAACTAATAGATTTTTGCAATAAGTATGTGAGTTATTTATGACTAATGTTGAGTCCATGGATTATACGCACTCTCACTCTTCCACCATTGCTAGCCTCTCTTGTGCCGTGCAATTTTCGCTGGTACCATATCACCCACCATCACCTTCCTCAAAACAGCCACCATATCTACCTATTATGGCATTTCCACAGCCATTCCGAGATATATTGCCATGCAACTTTCCACCATTCCGTTTATTATGACACGCTCCATCATTGTCATATTGATATGCATGATCATGTAGTTGACATCGTATTTGTGGCAAAGCCACCGTTCATAATTCATTCATACATGTCACTCTTGATTCATCGCTCATCCCGGTACACTGCCGGAGGCATTCATATAGAGTCATATTTTGTTCTAAGTATCGAGTTGTAATTCCTGAGTTGTAAGTAAATAAAAGTGTGATGACCATCATTATTAGAGCATTGTCCCAGTGAGGGAAGGATGATGGAGACTATGATTCCCCCACAAGTCGGGATGAGACTCCAGACGAAAATAAATTAATATAAGAGGCCAAAGAAGCCCAAATAAAAAAAGAGAAAAGAGGCCATAAAAAAGAGAAGGCCCAAATAAAAAAATAAAAAAAGAGCGAAAAAGAGAGAAGGGGCAATGCTACTATCCTCTTACCACACTTGTGCTTCAAAGTAGCACCATGATCTTCATGATAGAGAGTCTCCTATGCTGTCACTTTCATATTCTAGTGGGAATTTTACATTATAGAACTTGGCCTGTATATTCCAATGATGGGCTTCCTCAAAATTCCCTAGGTCTTCGTGAGCAAGCGAGTTGGATGCACACCCACTTAGTTTCTTTTGTTGAACTTTCATACACTTATAGCTCTAGTGCATCCGTTGCATGGCAATCCCTACTCACTCACATTGATATCTATTGATGGGCATCTCTATAGCCTGTTAATACGCCTAGTTGATGTGAGACTATCTTCTCCTTTTTGTCTTTTCCACAACCACCATTCTATTCCACCTATAGTGCTATATCCATGGCTCACACTCATATATTGCGTGAAGATTGAAAAAGTTTGAGAACATCAAAAGTATGAAACAATTGCTTGGCTTGTCATCGGGGTTGTGCATGATTTAAATACGTTGTGTGGTGAAGATGGAGCATAGCCAGACTATATGATTTTGTAGGGATAGCTTTCTTTGGCCATGTTATTTTGAGAAGACACAATTACTTTGTTAGTATGTTTGAAGTATTATTATTTTTATGTCAATATTAAACTTTTGTCTTGAATCTTATGGATCTGAATATTCTTGCCACAATAAAGAGAATTACATGGATAAATATGTTAGGTAGCATTCCACATCAAAAATTCTGTTTTTATCATTTACCTACTCGAGGACGAGCAGGAATTAAGCTTGGGGATGCTGATACGTCTCCAATGTATCTATAATTTTTGATTGTTCCATGCTATTATATTATCTGTTTTGGATGTTTATGGGCTTTATTATACACTTTTATATTATTTTTGGGCCTAACCTATTAACCCAGAGCCCAGTGCCAGTTTCTGGTTTTTCCTTGTTTTAGAGTATCACAGAAAATGAAATCAAACGGAGTCCAATTGACCTGAAACTTCACGGAACTTATTTTTGGACCAGAAGAAGCCCACGGAGTATCGGATTTCGACCAGGAGAGTCCCGGGCTGTCCACGAGGGTGGGGGGCGCGCCGATCCACCGACGTACTTCTCCCTCCCATATATACCCATATACCCTAAAAACTTCGGGGAGCAGAATAGATTGGGAGTTCCGCCGCCAGAAGCCTCCGTAGCCACCGAAAACCAATCTAGACCCATTCCGACACCCTGCCGGAGGGGGGAATCCCTCTCCGATGGCCATCTTCATCATCCCGGTGCTCACCATGATGAGGAGGGAGTAGTTCTCCCTCGGGGCTGAGGGTATGTACCAGTAGCTATGTGTTTAATCTATCTCTCTATCTCCTGTGTTCTTGAGGTGGTACGATCTTGATGTATCGTGAGCTTTGCTATTATAGTTGGATCTTATGATGTTTCTCCCCCTCTACTCTCTTGTGATGAATTGAGTTTTCCCTTTGAAGTTATCTTATCGGATTGAGTCTTTAAGGATTTGAGAACACTTGATGTATGTCTTGCGTGGGATACCCGTGGTGACAATGGGGTATTCTATTGATCCACTTGATGTATGTTTTGGTGATCAACTTGCGGGTTCCGCCCATGAACCTATGCATAGGGGTTGGCACATGTTTTCGTCTTGACTCTCCGGTAGAAACTTTGGGGCACTCTTTGGAGTACTTTGTGTTGGTTTGAATAGATGAATCTGAGATTGTGTGATGCATATTGTATAATCATACCCGCGGATACTTGACGTGACATTGGAATATCTAGGTGACATTAGGGGTTTGATTGATTTGTGTCTTAAGGTGTTATTCTAGTATGAACTCTAGGATAGATTGAATGGAAAGAACAGCTTCATGTTATTTTACTACGGACTCTTGAATAGATCGATCAGAAAGAAGAACTTTGAGGTGGTTTCATACCCTACCATAATCTCTTCGTTTGTTCTCTGCTATTAGTGACTTTGGAGTGACTCTTTGTTGCATGTTGAGGGATAGTTATATGATCCAATTATGTTATTATTGTTGAGAGAACTTGCACTAGTGAAAGTATGAACCCTAGGCCTTGTTTCAATGCGTTGCAATACCGTTTATGCTCACTTTTATCATTAGTTACCTTGCTGTTTTTATATTTTCAGATTACAAAAACCATCATCTACCATCCATATTGCACTTGTATCACCATCTCTTCGCCGAACTAGTGCACCTATACAATTTACCATTGTATTGGGTTTGTTGGGGACATAGGAGACTCTTTGTTATATGGTTGCAGGGTTGCTTGAGAGAGACCATCTTCATCCTACGCCTCCTACGGATTGATAAACCTTAGGTCATCCACTTAAGGGAAATTTGCTACTGTCCTACAAACCTCTGCACTTGGAGGCCCAACAACGTCTACAAGAAGAAGGTTGTGTAGTTGACATCAGGGGGCTCCTGTCGCTGTACAAAAGTAGGGTCCTTTTTGTACCCCTTTACTTGTGCACGGGTGTCGGTGTCAAAACCGGCGGATCTCGGGTGAGGGGTCCCGAACTGTCCGTCTAAGTTTGATGGTTACAGGAGACAAGGGACACAAAGTTTTACCCAGGTTCGGGCCCTCTTGATGGAGGTAATACCCTACGTCCTGCTTGATTAATATTGATGAGTATGGGGGTTACAAGAGTTGATCTACCACGAGATTGTAATGGCTAAAACCCTAGAAGTCTAGTATGTCAGATTATGATTGCCTCTACAGACTAAACCCTCCAGTTTATATAGATACCGGAGGGGCCTAGGGTTGTACAAAGTTGGTTACATAGAAAGGAAATAGCACATCTGACCGCCTAGCTTGCCTTCCACGCAAAGGAGAGTCCCATCCGGACACAAGAGAGAGTCGTCTGTCTTGCATCTTCATAGCCCATTAGTCCGACCCATGTCACACAGGTCAGACGCCCGAGGACCCCTTAATCCAGGACTCCCTCAGTAGCCCCTGAACCAGGCTTCAATGACGAGATGTCTAGCACGCAGAATGTCTTCGACATTGCAAGGCAGGTTCCTCCTCTGAATACTCCAAAACAACTCTCGAACAGAGAACGTGTCCGGCTCTGTAAAATAAACACCAGATATATCCATAGAGAGTATAATATTTTATGAGCCCAATCCACTGACAATTTTCGAAGAGTGACATCATGTCATAGCCCGGTCATTATTTTGAACCGTCTTTTAGCCTCCGCTCCACTTTTTAAGATGCGGTTTTATTGGCACGTCTTGTCGAAGCAGAGATCGTGTCCCCTTATTACGGGATCCTCATTAATATGGGTGTGGATAACCCAACTGTTCCGTTGGCATAATCCCTTGGGAATAGGCAGGCTTTAAGGCCTATGAGTAGGCATTTGATATTCATCACCTTTATAAAGGGGCACAGACCCATCTTTCTCCTCCGCGCCTGCCTCTTCCTCAACCTTTCCAACCTTGAGTTCTAGCACCTAGGTTTCAACTTTCTGTTCCGAGCTCCCAGTCATGTCCGAACCCAGCCCTCAAGGCCGGTGGGTGGCCTCCTCCGTCACAGAGGAGGATATCGCGAAACTCCGGGCGGCAAGATACCTAACCGTGGAAATCCCCCATAGGCTTCCTGCTAAAGGACAGGTTATTCCAACTCCCAGATCTTGCGAGAGGGTCGTATTCCTCTCCCACTTCCTCTGGGGGCTGGGGTTCGCTCTCTGTCCCTTCGTTCGTGGTCTCATGTTCTATTACGGGCTAGATTTTCACGATCTAGCTCCGGACTCCTTCCTTCACATCTCGGCATTTATTGTCATGTGCGAGGCCTTTCTCCGTATTGCCCCTCACTTCGGTTTATGGCTCAAGACCTTTAATGTGAAGCCGAAGGTAATTGAGGGGAAACAAATAGAGTGTGGTGGTGCTACAGTGAACAAGCTCACCAATGCTTTTTGGCCCAAAGGCTCTTTCACGGAAGCTTCTAATCTATGGCAGCGGGAGTGGTTTTACATCACCAAACCTCGTGGTACCAAGTGGGCAGCTACAGATGTGTTCTAATCTGGCCCTCCATTACAGCTCGCATCATGGGTTAATAAGGGGCTGGACTAGGGATCCATTGATGAAGTGTAGACACTACAAAGCTGCACCCGGAGCCTCCTTGAAAAGGACACCGGACTCATCAATGTAATCCAGGTAATGCTAGTCTGCTGGGTCCTGTCATGCCAGCGACAGCCCCTCCACATGTGGGAGTTCAATCCAGAAGGACCACGGACCCTTCAGCACTTCTTCGGCACGACGCACAAAGGAATGTGGAAGTTATTCTTCGGGACACGAAGACAGTGGCCGGATACCACCGAAGACCAGCCTCGACTGCAACCATCTGTATACCTCGGTAAGCACTCGACTCCTGAACACAGCTTACTTAAACACCCCGTAGTACTAAGAAAACCATCTTCGCACAGGGCTGGGTAAAGAAGGCGGAACGAATCAGGTGTTCGGCCCCTCTTCCGGAAGACTTGGCCGATCCTGTGTTAACAAGGATGCTGGCTCCGGCGCCATATCAAGT
Organism: Triticum urartu; assembly: GCF_003073215.2. Taxonomy (NCBI): domain Eukaryota; kingdom Viridiplantae; phylum Streptophyta; class Magnoliopsida; order Poales; family Poaceae; genus Triticum; species Triticum urartu. The sequence goes on from NC_053024.1 coordinate 534,077,626, forward strand.
GCCGACGAAGGAGGACAAGGAGGAGAGAAATAAGGCCAAAGGTGACCTCCATTCTAAAGGTACACCAGACGCTATGTCCGAGGAGATTGGGACTCCCTCTTCCAAAGACAAAAGAGAAGGGGAAGCTGACATCCCTTCCCCGCATGGGAAGAAGAGGACCGCCTTTGAAGATTTGGAGGTAGGTGCTCCTAAGCGAGGGAAGATGTCCTTGCCAGGCGGTTCAGGTTCGGAAGATGACGTTGACGTGCAGTTCCTCCGTAAGGACAAGCCTTTAGCTGAATCGTAAGTGAACAAAGGTGTCCTAAACATATCCCGTCCCCTTCCGCTTACAAGGGTAACATCTGAAATATATGTTTGCAGTCTGACACACATTCTTCCTCAATAGTCCTCCTCCTTAGGGGATCTTCTTCCGGAGATGATGGAAAGCGAAACGCCTTCGCAGACCCTCTCGCCCAATAGGGAGGACGACTTTGAGGTTTTGTCCCGGAGGATTTCTCCTGATCAACAAGTGGTGAGAGGGACAATGAAGACTGATACATCTCCAACATATCTATAATTTTTGATTGCTCCATGCTATATTATCAACTGTTTTGGACTATATTGGGCTTTATTTTCCACTTTTATATTATTTTTGGGACTAACCTATTAGCCGGAGGCCCATCCCAGAATTGCTGTTTTTTGCCTATTTCAGTGTTTCGAAGAAACGGAATATCAAACGGAGTCCAAACGGAATAAAACCATCGGAAACGTGATTTTCTCACCGAACGTGATCCAGGAGACTTGGACCCTACGCCAAGGCATCAGAGAGGCGGTCACGAGGGTGTGGGGTGCCCCCCCTAGGGCGCGCCCCCCTGCCTCGTGGGCCCCTTGGAGCTCCACTGACGTACTTCTTCCTCCTATATATACCTACGTACCCCCAAACGAACAGAAGGGGAGCCATAAACCTAATTCCACCGCCGCAACTTTTTGTATCCACGAGATCCCATCTTGGGGCCTGTTCCGGAGCTCCACCGGAGAGGGCCGTCATCACGGAGGGCTTCTACATCATCATAGCCTCTCCGATGAAGTGTGAGTAGTTTACCTCAGACCTTTGGGTCCATAGTTAGTAGCTAGATGGCTTCTTCTCTCTTTTTGGATCTCAATACAAAGTTCCCCCCTCTCTTGTGGAGATCTATTCGATGTAATCTTCTTTTTGCGGTGTGTTTGTTGACACCAATGAATTGTGGGTTTATGATCAAGTCTATCTATGAATAATATTTGAATCTTCTCTGAATTCTTTTATGTATGATTGGTTATCTTTGAAAGTCTCTTTGAATTATCCGTTTGGTTTGGCCAACTAGATTGGTAGTTCTTGCCATGGGAGAAGTGCTTAGCTTTGGGTTCGATCTTGCGGTGTCCTTTCCTAGTGACAGAAGGGGCAGCAAGGCACATATTGTATCGTTGCCATCGAGGATAACAAGATGGGATTTATTTCATATTGCATGAATTTATCTCTCTACATCATGTCATCTTGCTTAAAGCATTACTCGGTTTTTAACTTAATACTCTAGATGCATGCTGGATAGCGGTCGATGAGTGGAGTAATAGTAGTAGATTTAGAATCATTTCGGTCTACTTATCACGGACGTGATGCCTATATACATGATCATGCCTAGATATTCTCATAACTATGCTCAATTCTGTCAATTGCTCAATTGTAATTTGTTCACCCACCGTAGAATACTTATGCTCTTGAGAGAAGCCACTAGTGAAACCTATAGCCCCCGGGTCTATTCTCATCATACCAACCTCATTCACTTTAATCTTGGTTTGCTTTTTAATTTGCCTTTTACTTTTCACTTTGTATCTCTATACCAAAAATAGAAAAAATATTATATGTATCAGATCTCACTCTCGTAAGTGACCGTGAAGGGATTGACAACCCCTAATCATGTTGGTTGCGAGTAGCTATCGTTTTGTGCAGGTACGAGGGACTTGAGCGTGGCCTCCTACTGGATTGATACCTTGGTTCTCAAAAACTGAGGGAAATACTTACGCTACTCTGCTGCATCATCCTTTCCTCTTCGGGGAAATCCAATGCAAGCTCAAGAGGTAGCAAGAAGAATTTCTGGCGCCGTTGCCGGGGAGTCTACGCAAAAAGTCAACATACCAAGTACCCATCACAATCCCTATCTCTCGCATTACATTATTTGCCATTTGCCTCTTGTTTTCCTCTCCCCCATTTCACCCTTGCTGTTTTATTCGCCCTCTCTCTATCCTCCCTCTCGTTCTCTATTTGCCTCTTTTGCTCATTTCTTGTTTGCTCGTATGGTTGGAATAGTTGTTTATTTATTACTAAACAGAGAACCTAAGATCTATGGATCCTCATCCGCTTGCTAATCTTTTTAAGAGATCCAATTATGATGAACCAATTGCTAGTGAGTTTTGTGCACTAGATTATCTTTATGAGGTTTTGCTTGAAATTCGTGAATTGAAAAGTGTGATGAATTACTTTATGAAACGATTCACGATAGATCTTTGAATAAAAAGCATGATTGCAATGATTTTATTATAAATTCTATTCATGTAAATTGTGCAAATAATATGCAAAATCCTAAGCTTGGGGATGCTAGTTTTGCTATGTCCTCTACTTGTTGCAATGATCATGATTGGGGTGATTCTTCTTTTGATCTTGAAAATTTATTTAAACCCCATGATGAATATGAGATTGATTATAATGTTTGCAATAATATTGAAAGTGGGTTTGGAAGAATGTCAACTTTAGATCCCACATATTTGGAGAATGTTCAATCTTATGAAGTTTTTGATAAAAGTGGGTTTGGAAAGGTCATGACTTTAGTTAATGTTAATCCCACTATTTTGGAAGAGTGTCAACTTTGCATGCATGTGGATTGTGTTGAAAATATTTTATGTGATAGCGATTTTGTTGAATTTTCTTATTATCCTACATATAATTATTATGAGAGAGGAAAATATGGTGGTAGAAATTTTCATGTTACTAAATTACCTCTCGTTATGTTGAGATTGCTATTGTTTCTTTCCGCTTCCTTGCATATGCTAGTTTTTGCTTGCCTTGATAATTTTTTTGCCTATAAGATTCCTATGCATAGGAAGTATGTTAGACTTAGATGTGTTTGTCACATGCTTTATGATGCTCCTTTTGTGCTTCAATTCTTGTCTTTCATGTGAGCATCATTAAAATTATCAATGCCTAGCTATAAGGCTTTAAAGAAAAGCGCTTGTTGGGAGACAACCCAATTATTTTCCTTGCTTTTATTTAATAAATTATTTATCCTCTGTTTTGGTTGTGTTTTTTGTGTTTAATTAGTGTTTGTGCCAAGTAGAACCGTTGGGAAGACGTGGGGAAAGTCTTGTTGAACTTGCTGTAAAAAACAGAAACTTTAGTGCTCACGAGAACCGCTGTCATTTTTATTTGGAGAGTGCTATTTAGTTAATTCTTTTTAAAGATGATTAATAGATAAATTCCTCACGTCCAGAAATTTATTTTAGCATTTTTGGGGTTCCAGATCTTGTGCTAGCTACAGATTACTACAGACTGTTCTGTTTTTGGCAGATTCTGTTTTTCGTGTGTTGTTTGCTTATTTTGATGAATCTATGGTTAGTAAAATAGTTTATAATCCATAGAGAAGTTGGAATACAGTAGGTTTAACACCAATATAAATAAATAATGAGTTCATTACAGTACCTTGAAGTGGTCTTTTGTTTTCTTTCGCTAATGGAGCTCACGAGTTTTCTACTTTAAGTTTTGTGTTGTGAAGTTTTCAAGTTTTGGGTGAATTCTTGTGATGGATTATGGAACAAGGAGTGGCAAGGGCCTAAGCTTGGGGATGCCCATGGAACCCCCAAGATAATCCAAGGACACCAAAAAGTCAAAGCTTGGGGATGCCCCGGAAGGCATCCCCTCTTTCGTCCACTTCCATCGGTAATTTACTTGGAGCTATATTTTTATTCACCAACATGATATGTGTTTTGCTTGGAGCGTCTTGTATTATTTGTGTCTTTGTGTTTTAGTATGTCACAATCATCCTTGCTGTACACACCTTTTGAGAGAGCCACACATGAATTAGAATTTGATAGAATACCCTATGTGCTTCACTTATATCTTTTGAGCTATGTAGTTTTGCTCTATGTGCTTCACTTATATCTTTTGAGCGTTATAATTTTGCTCTATGTGCTTCACTTAGATCTTTTAGAGCACGCTGGTGGATTTGTTTTAAGGAAACTATTGATCTCTCATGCTTCACTTAAATTATTTTGGGAGTCTCTTAATAGCATGGTAATTTTCTTAATAATAATATGCTTGGTATTCAAGATTTGTGAAACTTTCTTTTGAGTGTGTTGAATACTAAGAAAAGATTGAAGCATGATAATTGTTTTGAGATATGGAGGTGATAATATTAAAGTCATGCTAGTTGAGTAGTTGTGAATTTAAAGAATACTTGTGTTAAAGTTTGTGATTCCCGTAGCATGCACGTATGGTGAACCGTTATGTGATGAAGTCGGAGCATGGTTTATTTATTGATTGTCTTCCTTATGAGTGGCGGTCGGGGACGAGCGATGGTCTTTTCCTACCAATCTATCCCCCTAGGAGCATGCGCGTAATACTTTGCTTTGATAACTTCTAGATTTTTGCAATAAGTATATGGTCTCTTTATGACTAATGTTGAGTCCATGGATTATACACACTCTCACACTTCCACCTTTGCTAGCCTCTCTAATACCGCGCACTTTTCGCCGGTATCATACACCTACCATATACCTTCCTCAAAACAGCCACCATACCTACCTATTATGGCATTTCCATAGCCATTCCGAGATATATTTCCATGCAACTTCCCACTGTTCCGTTTATTATGACACACTCCATCATTGTCATATTGCATATCCCGGTACACCGCCGGAGGCATTCATATAGAGTCATATTTTGTTCTAAGTATCGAGTTGTAATTGTTGAGTTGTAATAAAAATAAAAGTGTGAAGATCATCATTATTAGAGCATTGTCCCAGTGAGGAAAGGATGATGGAGACTATGATTCCCCCACAAGTCGGGATGAGACTCCGGACAAAAAATAAATAAAAGAGGCCAAAGAAGCCCAAAAAAAGGAGAAAGAAAAGAGGCCATAAAAAAAGAGAGAAAAGGCCCAAATAAAAAAATGAGAGAAAAAGAGAGAAGGGACAATGTTACTATCCTTTTACCACACTTGTGCTTCAAAGTAGCTCCATGATCTTCATAGTAGAGAGTCTCTCATGTTATCACTTTCATATACTAGTGGGAATCTTTCATTATAGAACTTGGCTTGTATATTCCAATGATGGGCTTCCTCAAATTGCCCTAGGTCTTCATGAGCAAGCAAGTTGGATGCACACCCACTTAGTTTCTTTTGATGAACTTTCATATACTTATAGCTCTAGTGCATCCGTTGCATGACAATCCCTACTCACTCACACTGATATCTATCGATGGGCATCTTCATAGCCCGTTGATATGCCTAGTTGATGTGAGACTATCTTCCCCTCTTTTTGTCTTCTCCACAACCACCATTCTATTCCACCTATAGTGCTATATCCATGGCTCACGCTCATGTATTGCGTGAAGATTGAAAAAGTTTTGAAAAAGTTAGAGTATGAAACAATTGCTTGGCTTGTCATCGGGGTTGTGCATGATTTAGATACTTTGTGTGGTGAAGATAGAGCATAGCCATACTATATGATTTTGTATGGATAACTTTCTTTGGCCATGTTATTTTAAGAAGACATAATTGCTTTGTTAGTATGCTTGAAGTATTATTATTTTTATGTCAATATAAACTTTTTTCTTGAATCTTTCAAATCTGAATATTCATATCACAATTAAGAAGAATTGCATTGAAATTATGCCAAGTAGCACTCCGCATCAAAAATTCTCTTTTTATCATTTACCTACTTGAGGACGAGCAGGAATTAAGCTTGGGGATGCCTGATACGTCTCCAACGTATCTATAATTTTTGATTGCTCCATGCTATATTATCTACTGTTTTGGACTATGTTGGGCTTTATTTTCCACTTTTATATTATTTTTGGGACTAACCCATTAACCGGAGGCCCAGCCCAGAATTGCTGTTTTTTTTGCCTATTTCAGTGTTTCGAAGAAACGGAATATCAAACGGAATAAAACCTTCGGGAACGTGATTTTCTCACCGAATGTGATCCAGGAGACTTGGACCCTACGCCAAGGCATCAGAGAGGCGGTCACGAGGGTGGGGGGCGCCCCCCTAGGGCGCGCCCCCTGCCTCGTGGGCCCCTCAGAGCTCCACCAACGTACTTCTTCCTCCTATATATACCTACGTACCCCCAAATGAACAGAAGGGGAGCCAAAAACCTAATTCCACGGCCGCAACTTTCTGTATCCACGAGATCCCATCTTTGGGCCTGTTCCGGAGCTCCGCCGGAGAGGGCCGTCATCACGGAGGGCTTCTACATCATCATAGCCTCTTCGATGAAGTGTGAGTAGTTAACTCAGACCTTCGGGTCCATAGTTAGTAGCTAGATGGCTTCTTCTCTCTTTTTGGATCTCAATACAAAGTTCTCCCCCTCTCTTGTGGAGATCTATTCGATGTAATCTTCTTTTTGCGATGTGTTTGCTGAGACCGATGAATTGTGGGTTTATGATAAAGTCTATCTATGAATAATATTTGAATCTTCTCTGAATTCTTTTATGTATGATTGGTTATCTTTGAAAGTCTCTTCGAATTATCCGTTTGGTTTGGCCAACTAGATTGGTAGTTCTTGCCATGGGAGAAGTGCTTAGCTTTGGGTTCGATCTTGCGGTGTCCTTTCCCAGTGACAGAAGGGGCAGCAAGGCACGTATTGTATCATTGCCATCGAGGATAACAAGATGGGGTTTATTTCATATTGCATGAATTTATCTCTCTACATCATGTCATCTTGCTTAAAGCATTACTCTTTTTTTAACTTAATACTCTAGATGCATGCTGGATAGCGGTCGATGAGTGGAGTAATAGTAGTAGATGCAGAATCTTTCCGGTCTACTTGTCACGGACGTGATGCCTATATACATGATCGTGCCTAGATGTAATTTGTTCACCCACCATAGAATACTTATGCTCTTGAGAGAAGCCACTAGTGAAACCTATGGCCCCCGGGTCTATTCTCATCATATCAACCTCATTCACTTTAATCTTGTTTTGCTTTTTTACTTTGCCTTTTACTTTCACTTTGCATCTCTATACCAAAAATACCAAAAATATTATATCTATCAGATCTCACTCTCATAAGTGACCGTGAAGGGATTGACAACCCCTAATCGCGTTGGTTGCGAGTAGCTATCGTTTTGTGCGGGTATGAGGGACTTGAGCATGGTCTCCTACTGGATTGATACCTTGGTTCTAAAAAACTGAGGGAAATACTTACGCTACTCTGCTGCATCATCCTTTCCTCTTCGGGGAAATCCAAGGCAAGCTCAAGAGGTAGCAAAGACCACGCCCGAAGGTGATACTTCGGCAGTCCAGGGTCCGGGGCATGCGGACCCTTCGGGGACCAACAATAAAGGCCCTGAACTACCCGGTTTACAGTCGGAGACGATTCTAGAGTCCAACAAACACATCCCTTTGAAGGGAGTTTGTACTCCCATTGTCGCTTCCAGGAACCAGGAGGCGCCAGATACCTTGATGGACATGTTGCAACATGCGTCCATCTCAGAGGAACATCGTACCTTGATGGGTACGGTAGCTGAGAGGATTCTATCCACGAGAAGTGGGTTGAATGAAGCCTTCAGGGGCCTGCTAAGAGGCTTCGAGGTATTCAATGCAATATCTTCAATTGCACTCTGCATAAAAAATGCACCCGTGTATAGATAGTAGCCCCTGAGACTCTGGTTGGCGTCCGAAAGGAGGCGATCAGAGGATCAAAAAAGATATGCCCAGGAAATAACTAACTAAGTGGAACACATGATGTTTCATCCACGACGACTGCCCGTGCTACAGAAGTTGCAGATCTAAAGCAGAAACTTGATGTGGCGGATGACGACATCACGCTTATTAACAGGCGGCTTGACGAGGCGCCAGGTATGTTTTGGGGCAGTCAGTATATGTATGTATAGTAATATGAGCATGAAGCTGAGAATTATGTACTGAAATATGCATAACTGCAGATGGTGCTACCGCGGTTGAGACCCTGGGGGCTGAGCTCGTCTGGGCCAAGGAGCAAGCCAGGATGAGTGATGCGATTGCCAAGAAGGCAACCGCTGATTTAAAAGCCGAATAGGCTGCTCGGCGCTAATGCGAGGAGAGAATATCTACCATGGCGAACAAGCTAAAGGATGCCACTGTCCGATGTGAATTCCTTGAAAAAAGGATAGCAAAGTCAAAACGGCCGATCTCGACAAGGCCTTACAAGAGGAAAGAGAAACGCAGTTCGAGTCTAGAGCAGCTCGGGAGGAGATCCGACAAGCTGGGGAAATAGCGGCCAATAAGCCCTTCTTATTACAGACCAAATCCGGTGATCCAAAGTATGCCCCGCTTAACCAAATGTGGAGTTCTCCAGACGCATTCTTGGACTTGCCAAAGAGTGTCTCCGATGCGGCGTAGTTTTACCAGGTGCAAGATGGACACGCGGAGAAGAAGCTTTTCTGGTCACAATTTAGCATGCCAAAGCGTCCGCTGTTGCTGAATGAACAGATGGCCCAGTGGGCCGAGCTCCATAGAATATCCGGATCTGCCATGAAGGACGTCGTGGTTCGGCTGTGGCCGACAGAGCCAATTCCGAATAGTTATTTCGGCTTGGTGCAGCTACTTCTTGATGTGGTGTCGCGTATTGACGCCGTTAAGCAGTCAACGTGCATTGAAGGTGCACGGATGGCCCTTGCCCATGTCAAGACGTACTGGGCGAAGTGAAGGCCACCAATATTGCAACAAAGAGTCCACCTGGGGGCAAGGACCATCACACACCGAAGCATTATTTTGAGGATGTCCTTGAGGGCGCCCGCTTGATAGAGGGTCGGTGCTCGAAGGATATGATATTGGAGTGATTTATACCAAAATTGTAAAAACAATATTATGATATATTATAGGCTATGCTTTCCTCCTATGCGGCCGTTTTTTTGTATAATCTGAAAGTTTTCTAGTCGTCGGCTTCAGCCCCCTCGCATATAATATGGGGTGTTCATAAAAGCACTTAATCACTCATGAAGGAGGCGCAAATGCAGTGAACTAGGCAATCAGACTATAGGGTTTAACACTTTCACTTAGCCATAGGAGTTTGACGGTGGGTCTACGATATAGCCCCTGGTATGTATGCGTTTATCCGAATACGATGCGTTACATAGGTGACCAGAAGAATTGTCCTTCGTGTAATATAGAAGGAATCATGAAAGATTCTGATAGGTCATCGAGTGGTTGACCAGCTCTCGCCGCATCATGACAGTCAGTTTTCGGCTTTCTCTACTGAGGTGGTTGACCAGATGAACCGGAAACACAATCGCAGTAGTTCTCCCTTTACTACCTTAGCCAATAGGGCGGAACGTAAGGTAGTAAGCACAGGAGCCGGGCAACCCAACTATTGACCAAAGACACAATTTGGAGCTGATGCATATAAGGCCAAAACTCGTGACGCTGAAGTATGCTATAAAGGTGTTCAGACTTGTCGGCAACTCATATGTTGCCATATCGAGCCCCTGGCAATTTGTGCCGACGTGCGTGTGTGAAACAACCGAAGAAGCAAAATTCAGTTTTTAGAAAAAGAAAATACTGAATACGGACTATGTTCACTGGAATCTAATTGACGTGTCAAGCATAATCTTTTAGATTATAACGCCACTACCTGGACTATTTAACATGCCGGGGGTCGGAGGCTGAGGAAAAAGGCACTTTACAGGTTTGAAATAAAGAGTGTGGTCTATGAAAAAATATTTGGACCTCCTGTCGCACGTCTGCGTTGCTTTGCCTCGGCGAAAGGACTCCTTGGCCGGAATAGCCTTTGGTCATCTATATGAAGCCGAACTCAGAAAGAGTCCGTAAGATGACCAGGCTTTGAGTCACCTGTGGTAAAAGATAGATGGTAGTTAGAAAAAAGGGGAAAAGGCTATGGGAGCGCGGACCATATTGTGCCTCCACCGATGACTAGGGTATTTTAAGTGCATACTTATGCATGCACAGTACAAACTTCACAGCTATATGAGGCGAACGACGGAGGCCGAACTGCTAATCCAGCTCTGAGATTGATCATTCCTGTTTAATAGAGACCGGCGGCTTGATGGCCGATGGGATGCACGACTTGATGGGGCCACTTTGTACTTCGACTGCAGTAGCCATAGTATGCTCCTCTATACGGAGGGAGCGTTCTGTGTTTCCATTTATCATGATGACGCCGCGTGGACCGGGCATCTTCAGCTTTGGATAAGCATAGTGTGGGACCGCGTCAAAATGAGCAAAAGCAGTATGCCCGAGCAGTGCATGATAGCCACTGTGGAGTGGGACAATATCGAAGGTCAAGCCTTCGCTTTGAAAGTTGTTCGGCGAGCCAAAAACGACATCCAATGTAATTGAACCCATGCAGTGAGCTTCTATGCCGGGTACTGCTCCTTTGAAGGAAGTTGTGGTGGGATTGATTCTTGAAGGATCAATGCCCATTTTGCGGATAGTGTCCTGGTAGAATAGATTAAGGCTACTGTCGCCGTACATAAGGACTTTCGTGAGATGGAACCCGTCGATAATTGGGTCAAGGACCAGAGCGGCCGAACCTTCATGACGGATACTGGCTGGGTGGTCTTTGCGATCAAAAGTGATCGGGCAGGCCACCCATTGGCCAAATTTTGAGGCAACCGGCTCTATGGCGTAGGTGTGCTATAGTGCGCATTTGCGCTTCCCCGTAGGGATGTGCGTTGCATGTACCATGTTTACTATTTTTACTTTGGGTGGAAATTGCTTCTGACCCCCGATGTTCGGTTGGCGAGTCTCTTCGTCGCCGCTGTCACTGGGCGGCCCCTTCCCCTTGTGTTCGGCGTTGAGCTTGTCGGCTTGTTTGAAGACCCAACAACTTTTGTTGGTATGATTGGCTGGTTTGTCGGGGGTGCCAGGAATTTGACAGGGTCTATCCAGTATCTTGTCTAGATTGGATGGTCTGTCTCTGTTTGCCTTGAATGGCCTTTTCCGTTGACCGCGTTTGGAGCCGCTGAATCTGGCATTGACCGCCTTGTCTTGCATTACTTCATTATTATTTTGACGCTTGTGTTTATTGCGTCGTGGCTTGCCGTTAACATCTCGCACTTCGGAAGTGCCCAGATCACTGGTACTGTTGCTTCTACGAGCGAGCCAGCTGTCCTCTGCCGTGCAAAAGTGGGTCATCAGGGTGATAAGGGATGCCATGGATTTTGGTTTTTCTTGTCCGATGTGGCTGGCGAGCCATTCATCTCGGACGCTATGTTTAAAGGCCGCGAGGGCTTCGGCGTTCGGACAATCGATAATTTGGTTCTTTTTAATTAAGAACCTCATCTAGAGCTTTCTGGTTAACTCCTCGGGCTGCTGGATAATGTGACTTAGGTCATCGGCATCCGGAGGCCGGACATATGTACCTTGGAAGTTATCACGGAAGGCGTCTTCCAAGTCTTCCCAGTTGCCAATGGAATTTTTGGGCAGGCTGTTCAACTAGTGCCGAGCTGGCCCCTTGAGTTTTAGTGGGAGGTATTTGATGGCATGAAGATCGTCACCGCGGGCCATATGAATATGGAGAATAAAGTCTTCAATCCATACCGCAGGATCTGTGGTTCCATCATATGATTCGATATTCACGGGCTTGAACCCTTTTGGGAATTCATGTTCCATTACTTCATCAGTGAAGTAGAGGGGGTGTGCGACGCCTCTATATCGGGCCATATCATGACGTAGTTCGGATGGAGTCCGTCTGCGGCTTTCAGACCAGACGTGATTGTACTTGCCATGTTCGGCTTGATAGTCGTCGTCGCGCATCGGGGTACGCCCCCGCGATCCATAGATCAATCTGGCCGGACCTGCTTTATTCTCCAGGCCCTGCCACAGGTCATACGTGTATCCCCGGGCTGTTTTATCTCTGCCTTTACGGCGAGGTAGGACGGGCTGGTGTTCGGCTTGAGTTGTCGTTTTTTCCTGGCCACGTGGTGGTCAATCAGCCGCATTACATGCTGATGGTATGGGCTCAAGTGCCTCGTCATTGAATTGAGGTAGCAGTTTACGCTTCGGGTATCTTTTGGTTGGGCGCTCGAGGCTGTATTCCTCTACTGCCAGGACATTAGTCCATCTATCGTTGAGCAGATCTTGATCAGCTTGAAGCTGTTGATGCTTATTTTTCAGGCTCCTTGCAGTGGCTATTAGGCGTTGCTTAAAGCGCTCCTGTTCGAGAGGTTCCTCAGGCACGATAAAGTCTTCATCACCGAGGCTCACCTCATCCTCGGAGGGTGGAAGATAATTACTGTCCTACGAGTATTCGTTTGGAGCATGTTCGTCACGGCTAACTTGCCCATCCTCCCAACCGTCTTGTTCGGAGTTTTGCTTGACGGGGTTTTCTTGGTCTTCGACATCATCCAGAGTGTTGCTGTCTCTCATGCCGGTATTGCTGTCTTTGCTGCGGCGTGATTTAAAGCGGCGCCGTCAGCGTTTTTGTTGTATTTCGAGAGGTTTATCCCCTACTAGATTTTTCTCATTATAGTTGTCACCCTCCTTGGGTGTATCCACCATGTACACGTCATACGAAGAGGTGGCCGTCCAGCGTCCGGTAAATGGTGGGTTTTCGGCTTGCCCGTCTCCGGCATTGTCGTCCATACTGTCGATGTCTTCGAAGCTCTAATAGAGCATGTCAGTTAAGTCCTCAACTCCGGCGATGAAGTGGGTGGTGGGTGGGACGTAAAATTCCCCGCTCTCAGCCCCTAGTCCGGGCTGGGCATAGTTCAGACGTTGCTCCTCCGTAATCACAAGGGATCGCATCAAGTCCAGAGCCTCGCTTAAAGGCGAGGTTTGTTTAGGGAGAAAAGAATCCATGGAGTATGGCGGGGAGGGAATTCCTCGGCCGAGATCGCACGGTGCCGACACCGAGAGTTTGGAGCCGGCGTCCGGGAAAGAGTCTGGCTTGGTGATGGTTGCCGGCGACACTGCTTCCTCTAGCTCTCCCGTACTGGGCCTAGGGGCCATAGATAGTCCGGTGGGTTTAGAAATCCCGTTTTCGTTACTAGCGAGGTGCTCCCGATCTAAGGCCAGAGCGGAGGTCGGGGTCGTGAATCCTTGGAAGATCAAGTCTCCTCGGATATCAGCGACATAATCCAGGTTTCCAAAACTAATCTGGTGACCTGGGGCGTAGCTGTCGATCTGCTCCAAACGGCCAACCGAGTTGGCCCGCAGTGCAAAGCCGCCGAATACGAAGATCTGGCCAGGGAGAAAAACCTACCCTAGGGCAGCATCGTTGTAGATGATGGATGGAGCCATTGAACCTTCTAACGGCGACACAATGGAACTCTCAACGAAAGCACCAATGTTGGTGTCAAAACCGGCGGATCTCGGGTAGGGGGTCCCGAACTGTGCATCTAAGGTTGATGGTAACAAGAGACAAGGGACACAAAGTTTTACCCAGGTTCGGTCCCTCTTGATGGAGGTAATACCCTACATCCTTCTTGATTAATATTGATGAGTATGGGGGTTACAAGAGTTGATCTACCACGAGATCATAATGGCTAAAACCCTAGAAGTCTAGCCTGTCAGATTATGATTGCTTCTACAGATTAAACCCTCCGGTTTATATAGATACCGGAGGGGCCTAGGGTTGTACAAAGTCGGTTACATAGAAAGGAAATTGCACATCCGGCCCCCTGGCTTTCCTTCCACGCAAAGGAGAGTCCCATCCGGACACAGGACATAGCCTTCTGTCTTGTATCTTCATAGCCCATTAGTCCGGCCCATGTCACATAGGTCGGACGCCCAAGGACCCCTTAATCCAGGACTCCCTCAACGGGCAGTCATAGCCACACCTGCGGCCATGCTTGGCGGGGCAGAGGAAGGGAAGTAACAAGGCTACCGAGGCAGCACTCAAGCCAGAGGTGCGAAGAGCAAAGGGGCAAGATGGGCTTTCCCCGGCAATACCCTTGCTGGGGTGGCCTACATAGCCCCGGCAAGAGCCTTGCCGAGGCAATTCGCCCCACACACCAGCGAGGCCGCCACCCTTGAGCCTGGAAGTTCTGACACCATCGACAACATCAAGACCAAGGCTCGGGGGCGCCTACGTGGAGGCATGCGGATCTTTGTGAGGACCAAAGACCTACAAGCCTAGATGAGAACCAGAAGACGAAGACCCTCGGCAAGATCCTTGCCGGGGATGACCAAAGACCCCCGGCAAGACTCTTGCTGGGGACGCTCGCGAGATCCCAGCAAGACCCTTGCCGGGGGCATCTGCAGGGCCACAACTAGGCCCGCACCCACCAATGTTTCGATGCCCCACGGTCGTGCCGACACGGCAATCAGCCCGCCAACTAGGCAAGTGCCTGCGTGGAAGCATGCAACTTCTAGGCCAACTAGTCAAGCACCTGCGTGGTGGCATGCAGATCTTCGTGAAGATCCTGTCACCGCACCAGCACAGCAGCCAGCCAGCTAGCATGACGCTGCATGCCTTGTCAACTTTGACGCGCGTTGAAGCAAGGCAAGGCGGTGGCGGACAGGATGAGCTTCGTTGCCATCCCCGATAAAGCAAGAGGGCACGTCAACAGCTCATTAAATGCGTTTTTCCTACAGTGCCAGGCGATAAACTTGTATACTGTAGATACTTCCCACCTCATGTGTGCCACTGTGGCGACCCCTTTGACATATAAAAGGAGGTCTGAGGCGTACTGAGGAAGGATTCAGACTTTTTGGACTGATGCACCGCAGCTAGTTCAAAATCTAAAGAATACCAAATACACAGAAAAGCAGGACTAGGGTATTACGCATCGTTTGCGGCCCGAAACTGGGTAAAAATCCCCTCGTGTTGATCTTTTAGACCCACTCTTTGCACAACTCCATGCCCCGCCAACCGTAGAAGGGATTCCCCGGGATCCTATAGGTGTCGTTTCCCCCAACACCTACGTATGGATTGAATAAGATCCCTCAACTAAGTTGTCATCAGTGCATAAAGTAATAAAAATTGCTCCTAACTATGTTTGATCTTTTATTGTAAGGGAAAATTGAGCGTTGTACAAACTTGTGATGGCAAAGTAATAAAAGCGACGGACTTCATAATAAAGGTTGCTATCATAAGGGGCAATATAACGTGACGTTCCTTTGCATTAAGAGCTTGGGAATCCAAATAAAAAGCACATGACAACCTCAGCTTCCCTCTGCGAAGGGCCTATCTTTTACTTTTCAGTATTTACTTTTATGCAAGAGTCAATAGTATGCATTCCCATTTCAACCTCAATTACTCTCTAGTTGGCAAGCATCATGTGATGGGGAAAGATCTAGGCACATATGACTGGTCAAATATATTTGATCATGATTTATTATTGTTGATAATTATTGATACGTCTCCATGAAAGGATCGAGAAGAGGTGTCTAGAGGGGGGGGGGGGTGATTAGACACTAAGTGCCAAAAGTTGCAGTTTTTAATATTCTTAAGTTTAAGTGGAGTATAAGCACAAGTTTAACAAACACAATACATATCAAGCAAGCATGGAATGAGTATATGAGCAGCGGAAAGTAAAGCATGCAACTTGCAAGAATGTAAGGAGAAGGGTTTGGAGTATTCAAACGCAATTGGAGACACGGATGTTTTTGTCGTGGTTCCGATAGGTGGTGCTATCGTACATCCACGTTGATGGAGACTTCAACCCACGGAGGGTAACGGTTGCGCGAGTCGATGAAGGGTCCACGAAGAAGCAACGTTGTCTATTCCATCACGGCCGTCGCCCACGAAGGACTTGCCTCACTAGCAGTAGATCTTCACGAAGTAGGCGATCTCCTTGCCCTTACAAACTCCTTGGTTCAACTCCACAATCTTGTTGGAGGCTCCCAAGTGACACCTAGCCAATCTAGGAGACACCACTCTCCAAGAAGTAACAAATGGTGTGTTGATGATGAACTCCTTGCTCTTGTGCTTCAAATGATAGTCTCCCTGAGGGAGTCCTGGATTAGGGGGTGTTCGGGTAGCCGGACTATACCTTCAGCCGGACTCCAGGACTATGAAGATACAAGATTGAAGACTTCGTCCCGTGTCCGGATGGGACTTTCCTTGGCGTGGAAGGCAAGCTTGGTGATGCGGATATTCAAGATCTCCTACCATTGTAACCGACTCTATGTAACCCTAACCCTATCTGGTGTCTATATAAACCGGAGGGTTGTAGTCCGTAGGCAATCAACTCCATATACAACAATCATACCATAGGCTAGCTTCTAGGGTTTAGCCTCCTTGATCTCGTGGTAGATCTACTCTTGTACTACCCATATCATCAATATTAATCAAGCAGGAGTAGGGTATTACCTCCATCAAGAGGGCCCGAACCTGGGTAAAAAACATCGTGTCCCTTGTCTCCTGTTACCATCTGGCCTTGACGCACAGTTCGGGACCCCCTACCCGAGATCCGCCGGTTTTGACACCGACATTGGTGCTTTCATTGAGAGTTCCTCTGTGCCGTCACAATCAGGAAGGATGCCTCCTCCCGTCTTTAAAGATGGCGCCGTTGCTAAGGGAGCCTTGGCTGTCGGCCAAACCCTCCGGCTAGGTGGTTTCCTCATGTCCGCCTGTTCGGCTGTTGCACCGACGGTGACCTCTCGGGTCATCAAAAGCAACCTACACGTCAGCTCGGAGCTCGTCGAGCAGCTAGATCCAATGGAGCTCTCTTCCGTAAACGAGCTCTTGGATCGCATCGCCGCCCTGGTGGTCGCTACGGATTACGACCAGGTTGGGCTTAAACCCGATCTAAGGGAAATTAACTCTCCCCAAGTCACCCACCACGTTGCCGTGGTAGAGACGCTGTGCGGCGACCCTTCATCTATTTTAAGGACTAGCTGCGTCCGAATTCCCGACCCCTCCAAGCCGGATACCCGCGGAGGGGGAGATATAACTCAAGACCTGAGCTTAGGATCAGGCAACAGGCCAGATTCACTGGACAACATCCAAGAATCCGAACTTCAGAGTTCGGAAACTCTTCGGCCTCCGAATCTTGGATTGGGCGAGGTTTCAGATTCAACGACACCCGCCCACCCAATCATAAGCGATCTCTCCCAAATCAGGCAGAGGCCCGAGGAAACAGTACATCATTACTGAGCCAGATTCCTCCTGGTTATGAACAGGATAAAGGATTGCCGCGAGGAAGACGCAATCTCAATTTTTTGTGGTAATTGCACGGACAAGGGAATCCTTAACGCCGTAAGTCGTCGTGATATCACACGCTTCGCTGACTTGTCGTCCATAGTACAAAAATACTGTGCGATGGAAAGCGCCTGGAAAACCGAAATAAGTTTTTGGGATAATCCGGCCTTGAATAGTGATCCCGTCCGAACTAAGAGGGTGCATCATCACAGGACACCCGGGATAAACACCAAAAAGCCAAAACCCTCTATAGGTCATGGAACCGTACTGGAAAGATGGCTTGATGGACCCTGTAAAATTCACAGTACAGAGGACGCCACACCAACGCACAGCCTTAGAGCATGTTGGATACTCCGGCAGGTGGCCAAAATCAGCGAGGACCTCTTAATTCCGGAGGCCGCAGAAAGCCAGCCCAAGGACACCAGTACCGTTCTCACAGTCTTCGAGACTTTCGCATCAAACAATGTGCGAAAAAGAACACTCCGCAGCCTCGCCGAAGTCTATCAAGTTGCAACAATAAATCCATGGAGCGACACTTCCATTACCTTCAACGCAAGTGATGAACCTAGATTCCGAACAGCCCGAGCACCAGCCGCATTGGTCCTCAGTCCCATAGTGGATGGCTTTCGCCTCACCAAGGTGCTCATGGATGGAGGCAGCAGACTGAACCTCATTTACGAGGAAACCCTTCATAAAATGGAAATAGACTGGAACCGCGTCGAGTGAAGCAGCACAACCTTTAGAGGAATAATCCCCAGTCGGGAAGCGTGCTGCACTGGAAAAATCACACTAGATGTGGTGTTCGGCACGCCGGATAATTACAGGTCCGAAGAAGTCACGTTTTAGGTGGCCCCGTTCAAGAGCGGATATCACGCTTTACTAGGGCGGGAAGCATTCACAATCTTCCAAGCAATACCCCATTACGGGTACATGAAGCTTAAGATGCCCGGGCCAAATGGAATTATCACTCTAGCTAGTGATCCGGACATAGCACTCCGCGCCGAAAACAAGACGGCCGCATTAGCCCTTGAGGCACTATCCGAACCCTTAGCGGCCGAGGAACTGACTGCGCTGCGCTGCACTCCACGGTTAACAGGGATGATTGATACTCGACAAGAGATCCAAATCCACATCCTTCAAGCCAGCCGACGAAATAGTCAAATTCCAGGTCCATCCAACGGACCCCAATAAAACAGCTTCCATCGGGGCACGACTGAACCCTGATGTAGACGCCGCACTGCGAGAGTTCCTACGAGAGAACTGGGACATTTTTGCCTGGCACCCTTCAGACATGCCAGGGATCCCAGGCAGGCTGGCCGAACACAGCTTAAATACCCTAAAAGGATTCAAACCTGTCAAACAAGCCCTTCGG
Source organism: Triticum urartu (assembly GCF_003073215.2). Lineage (NCBI taxonomy): Eukaryota > Viridiplantae > Streptophyta > Magnoliopsida > Poales > Poaceae > Triticum > Triticum urartu. The sequence continues at coordinate 534,096,312 of NC_053024.1, forward strand.
TGTTTTTCCGAACCCAAGAGACAGGCTATGGGAGAGGAGCTAGCCAAGCTATTGGAGGTCGGATTCATTAGAGACATAAAACATCCGGACTAGCTAGCAAACCTGGTGATGGTACCAAAGAAGGACAAATCCTGGCGCCTGTGTGTCGATTTTAAAGACCTTAACAAGGCTTGCCCAAAGGATCCCTTCCCCCTCCCCCGTATCGATCAAATTATCGATGCCACCGCAGGACATGATTCGTTGTGTTTCCTCGACGCATACTCCGGTTACCATCAAATCAAGATGGCAGAATCAGACCAAGCCGCAACAACATTCATCACACCATACGGCCCATTCTGCTTCAACACAATGCCCTTCGGGCTGAAAAACACCGGCGCAACATATCAGCGCATGATCCAGACATGTCTGGCAAACCAGATCGGCAAAACAGTGGAGGCGTATGTGGATGATGTGGTCGTCAAATCAAGACATGTTGAATCTCTAGTAGACGACTTGAGGCGTAAATTCGATAACCTCCGACAATATGACATCAAGCTCAACCCAGAAAAATGCGTCTTCGGCGTTCCAGCCGGAAAGCTCTTGGGCTTCATTGTATGCGGTAGAGGAATTGAAGCAAACCCAGCCAAGATCCGAGCTTTGTCACAATTGGATGTCCCAAAGGACCTCAAACAAATACAAAAATTAACCGGGTGCGTGGCGGCTTTAAGCCGCTTCATCTCCTGCTTGGGTGAAAAGGCACTACCGCTTTATCGCCTCCTCCGGCGCACCGAAAACTTCGAGTGGATGGATGCCGCCACGGCCGGACTTGATGAAATAAAAGCCACATTGGCAACAAACCCAATCCTGGCCGCGCCAATCACCGGCGAACCAATGTTATTGTACATTGCAGCAACACACCAAGTTGTCAGCGCAGTGCTCGTTGTCGAGCGGGAAACAGACGGACACAAATTCCCCCTTCAAAGGCCGGTCTACTACGTGTCCACTGTCCTCACTCCATGCAAATCACGGTACCCGCATTATCAAAAGATTGCATATGCGGTATTCATGGCATCCTGGAAGCTACGACACTACTTTCAAGAGTGTTCCATAACAGTAGCCTCGGAAGTGCCACTAAACGATATTATCAACAACCGCGATGCAATGGGCCGGATTGCAAAATGGGCCATCGAGCTTCTCCCGTTTGATATAACCTATAAGCCACGGCGAGCTATTAAATCGCAAGTTTTGGCCGACTTCGTCGCAGAATGGACGGAGGCCGAGCTCCCTAAAGAGTACGGCACATATTCAAATTGGGTTATGCATTTCGACGGCTCCAAAATGTTGGCCGGACTGGGGGCCGGTGTCGTCCTGACATCCCCCACAAGAGACACAGTCCAATATGTGCTCCAAATCATGTACACGGATTCCAACAATGCAGCCGAATATGAGGCCCTCCTACATGGTCTCCGGATAGCAGTATCCATGGGTATCCGGCGCCTAGAGGTACGCGGGGATTCAAACGTCGCGATATCCCAAATAAATGGAGACTTCGACGCCAAGGACCCAAAAATGGCAGCTTACCGCAACGCCATCCTAAAAATGTCAGCTCGGTTTGAAGGGCCGGAGTTTCACCATATAGCCCGAGAAAACAATCAAGCAGCGGACGTCCTGGCACGCATCGGAGCAAAACGCGATGCAGTTCCCCCCAACATCTTTTTGGAAAGATTGTTCAAGCCATCCGTAGCATGGGAGGGGGAACCCGCAAATAACAGCCCGGACCCAGCCGCACCACTCGACGCCGAACGATCTGACACAATTGGAGGCTCTGCCAATGAAATTACACCTTCAGCCCACGTAATAATGGCAGTTATCGCCCCGTGGACAGAACCATTCCTAGCCTACCTTACTAGGCAGGAACTCCCGGAGGACCAAAACGAGGCCCGCTGCATAGTGCGGCGATCTAAAGCCTATAGAGTCCATGAGGGAGAGCTTTATAAGAAAAGCACTACCGGAGTCCTTCAAAGGTGCATCTCCGAAGAGGAAGGGCGGAACCTTCTGGCTGAAATTCATGCCGGACTCGATGGTCACCACGCCGCTGCTCGGTCCCTTGTTAGCAAGGCTTTCCGTACAGGCTTTTATTGGCCGACGGCCCGGGCAGACGCTTAGGACCTAGTCCAACGATGCGCTGGTTGCCAACTTTTTGCCAACCAAAGCCACATGCCACCCACCGCACTCCAAACTATACCCATCACCTGGCCTTTTGCGGTCTGGGGGCTTGACATGGTCGGACCCCTTAAAGGTGGGACCGATAGGAAAAAATACTTACTGGTCATGGTGGATAAGTTCACCAAATGGATAGAAGCCAAGCCTGTTAAAATGGCCGAATCCAGACCTGTGATAGACTTCATATCCGGGGTTGTACACCATTATGGCGTCCCCCACAACATCATAACCGATAATGGTACAAACTTTACCGCCGACGAGGTAAAACTCTGGTGCAAAAACATGGGCATCAAGCTCGATTATGCTTCCGTCTATCACCCACAAACCAACGGCCAGGTCGAACGCGCAAATGGTCTTATCATGAGCGGCATTAAACCCAGACTGGTGCGGTCCCTCAAGGAATCTAACACGCACTGGGTAGAGGAGCTCGACTCCGTGCTATGGGGGCTGCAGACCACGCCAAATCGCACCACCGGATACACACCATTTTTTATGGTGTACGGCACAGAGGCAGTTCTGCCCTGCGACATAATTCATTATTCACCTAGAGTGCGCATGTACGAAGAAAGAGAAGCCGAGCTCGATCGGCAGGACAACTTGGACGCCTTGGAGGAGGAGCGTGACATGGCAAAAGCCCGTTTCACATTTTATCAACAGCAGGCCCCGAGGTATTTGGACACACTCCGGACCGTCAGGTGCCGAGGTTGAAGTGAAAAGGTCGGCAACGACAAACGATCTACAATCCGGCTAGAAGGCATTACACATGTCAATTCAAAATTACATAGTCATTCTGACTGATTGTATTCCTCTTCTATACCATCTAACAGGCTGTCTAATTTATAGTCCTGTTGGGAATACTTCGCGGCTAACTCTACTTGGCCGTATACTAAGCTTACAGGGATCTCCTTCCCGTCAGGCCCCACTGGTCCGACCTCGGCCATGTGGTTTGGGTCAGACTTCGTAAAACGGGTCTTCACCATGGCCCAGGCCTCCCTAGCACCTTGTCGGCAGGCCGATATCTTCCACAACCGGAAGCGCCGCCGAGCTCCCTTCAGCTTCTCCGCAAGCTCTCCAAGGCCCTCGGGCATGGAGTGGGCAGGCCATAAGGCTTGGGCAACGCCTCGCATCGCCTGCCGAATTCGCTCGTGCAGTTGCATGAGTTCGGGAAGAAGGTCACCCAAAGAACCGGGCATCTCCTCTGCAGGACGACCTGTGAGGATACCTACAGACATTACTCTGTTAGTCGACTTCCTCTCCGAACTCTTTTCTCAAAGTTCGTTCAAGCACTTACTAAATATGCCGCCTCGAAGCCGCTGATTCTCCTTCTTGGAGTCCGACAGCTGGCCACGAACATCTTTAAGTTCAATGTCCAGCCTGGTGTTGGCATCCTGAAGATCATTCTTCTCTCGCCTCACCTTTGTCAACGTACTCTCACCGGCCTTTAGCCGGCGTAAGAGTTGTTGCTTTTCCGGATCGAGTCCGGTGCCATCTGCAACATGATTTGTCATATTTGCACCCACACCACACAATACTGATCTTTCGAAGTGTATCTTACCTGAGGGGTTCTCTTTGGGCTCCCCTGCTGCGGCTAGTGCGGCCTCTAGTTGGGCCTTGCACTTTTCCAGCTCCTGGGATAGTACAGTATTCTTCTGTGTAAGAACCTGCATATTAAATGATCCTTAAATCAGTTGCTCTAACTGTTTCAAGTCTCGGGGGCTACTGGTATATATATATCTGACCAAAATTTTCTTACCCGTATGTCTTTTACATACTGCTCCATGGCTCTGGCTAAACCATTTTGAGCGGCATGGAGGTACGCATCTCCCGAATTAAAGGCATCTAAAGCCTCTTGGGAGAAACAAGCGTCACGTAGAACTGTCCGGCGACGCCTATGGTTCATGGCACTCTCCACTTCAGAATTTGTGGCAGACGGCCTGTCCGCATCCTCTGTCGGAGGAGCGTCCGGTGCGCGCCTTGTGCCCGCCTCCGCTTCCTGGCCAGACATTGGAGCCTGGCTGGTGGAGGCGCGATTGGCAACCTCTCCGGATGAAGTCCGGCGAGGTCTCTTCGTTCTGAAGATAGCACGAACGTTAATATGCCCTGACAGAATAACACCAGGGAAACAGAGGGTGCGCTATACCTTTGCGCCGGCATCTTAGTACGGACTACATTCCTTTTTGCCCCACGGGGCCCTGCGGCCCCTCGTTGGCTAGCCGCCGCAGGTTCGGCCTCCTGCCTCGGAAATCTCCCCTACAAAACACGGTTGTCGTCAGAAACACCGGAATACGTGAGAGTGGAATCTCTCTCAAGGGAATGAGACTCCGGTTTCTGTCACCTGGGAGGCCGGGATTAACCCTGGGTAATCAGCCGTGACGGCTACCAAGGTATTGTCCTTGCTTAGCTGATGGAACACCCCGTCGATAAGCTCCACCGATATGTCCGGATCGTCTTCGGAGTCCGGATCGAGGGACCGTTCTGGGTCCTTGGGCTGTGGAGGGTGGCTGTTTATATCCTTTACCACCTGTCGCAGTTCCTGCATTGAAGTCGTTAGACTACATATCTAACCGTGGGAGTATAAAACAAACGGGCAAGCGTAGTTAATCACTTACCCAACTTGGAGGATCGTACATAGTAAATCCGGCCTACGGGTTGACGCGGAGGAATTCCTCCTTTTCTCCCTTGTACAAAGAGGATAAGATCTTTACTAGAGCGGCAACTGAGGCCGGCCCCTTACGACCGTAACGGGTGGCGTCATCCTCCCCGTTGAAATCCCACATGGGGTGGCCTCTATATTGAAGTGGCTTCACCCCCCGCATAATGCATGCGGCCATGACTCCAATCATGGTTAGTCCGGAATGAGCCAACAGTCTTATCCGGCCCATTAGGTAAAGGACGTCTCTGTCGCTTTCTCTCTGAGAGCTCCGCGGATGCCAGCTAAAGCGTTTCTTCAATGGAGCACTGTTGAACTCAGGGAGACCGACCCGGATAGGGTCCGGTAGCGGGACGTCATCTATGTAAAACCATTCCGAAGGCCAGTCCTCGGACGCCTTCTTTGGGGTTCCGGATAGGTATCCGGTCCCGCGATGCGCCATACTTCGGCTCCGCCCACTTGGTATATAGACCCCTTTTTAGAACGGGGCACCAGGTAGAGTAACCTCTTCCACAGCGTGAAATGAGCCTCAACGCCTAAAAATAGCTCGCAAAGGGCGACGAAACCCGCAATATGCAATACGGAGGCGGGCGTGAGATTGTGCAGCTGGAGGCCGTAGAACTCCAGAAGCCCGCGGAGAAATGGGTGAATTGGAAATCCCAGTCCCCTTATTAGATAGGGGACGAGGCACACCCGCTCTCCTTTAGAAGGATTGGGGGTGCTCTCCGCTTGTTTTCCGCCATTGTAGGTGGCGAGACCGGCTCGGACCGGGACCATGTATGCCTGAGGGAGAAATCCCTTGGCCTGAAGCGATGCTAACTCGCTATGCGGGATGGTGCAACTCTCCCAGTCCCCGGGTTCGGGACCGGAGGGGCGAGGGGAGGAGCTGCGACGGCTGGTCATGTTGGAATGGACCTTTGCTGGAAGCGCTCCGATGATAACTCGCGGAAAGGAGAAGATGTGGTTTGGACCTAAATCCCCATCCCGTTAAATAGGCGGCTCGTTTATACGGCTAGGGGTGTGGATGTAAAAACACCCCGGCTTTTCGCATTCGTTTAACACGTGGAAGACGGCCATTATTGGGCGTGGAAGCCGAGGAGCACTACATTACAAAAATCGGACATTATTCCTACAGGTACACAAAATTTGGAGAAGAACCCGCCTTGCAATGCCGAACAATCTGCACGCCGGACTCATCGTCATTGAAGCCTGGTTCGGGGGCTACTGAGGGAGTCCTGGATTAGGGGGTGTTCGGGTAGCCGGACTATACCTTCAGCCGGACTCCAGGACTATGAAGATACAAGATTGAAGACTTCGTCCCGTGTCCGGATGGGACTTTCCTTGGCGTGGAAGGAAAGCTTGGCGATGCGGATATTCAAGATCTCCTACCATTGTAACCGACTCTATGTAACCCTAAACCTATCTGGTGTCTATATAAACCGGAGGGTTGTAGTCCGTAGGCAATCAACTCCATATACAACAATCATACCATAGGCTAGCTTCTAGGGTTTAGCCTCCTTGATCTTGTGGTAGATCTACTCTTGTACTACCCATATCATCAATATTAATCAAGCAGGAGTAGGGTATTATCTCCATCGAGAGGGCCCGAACCTGGGTAAAAAACATCGTGTCCCTTGTCTCCTGTTACCATCCGGCCTTGACGCACAGTTCGGGACCCCCTACCCGAGATCCGCCGGTTTTGACACCGACACTCCCCAACACTCAACTCTCTCTCACAGGATTTGGATTTGGTGGAAAGAACATTTGAGTGGAAAGCAACTTGGGAAAGGCTAGAGATCAAGATTCATATGGTTGGAATGGAATATCTTGACCTCAACACAAGTGTAGGTGGTTCTCTCTCAGAAAATGTTTATTGGAAGTGTAGGAATGTTCTGATGGCTCTCTCCTCGAATGAAGAGTGGGTGGAGGGGTATATATAGCATCCACACAAAATCTAACCGTCACACACAATTTGCCAAACTCGGTGGGACTGAATGGTTAAACTCGGTCGGACCGATTCAGCAAACCTAGTGATCGTTAGGATTTTCGGCGGGATTGAGATGCAACTCGGTAAGACCGATATGGTTCGGGTTAGGGCATAATGTAATCTCGGTGTGACCGATTACACAAACTCGGTGGGACCGATTTTGTTAATAAGCTAACCAGAGAGTTGGCCAGGCAAACTCGGTGAGACCGATTACACAAACTCGGTGGGACCGATTTTGGTAATAAGCTAACCAGAGGGTTTGCATTGTAATCTCGGTAATACCGATTGCTCAAACTCGGTGAGACCGATTTTGGTAATGGACATACACAGAGAGATTACATGTAGCGACCAGACCTCAAACAGTCTGATCTCTGTGCTCCGGTGTCATCCCTGGATCAGTAATGCTGACACCTCACAGTACTCGGAGGATTTATAGCAGAGTAGCAATCACACACTTATTACATCGAGTGTCTCAAAAGAGAGCTTATTACAATAAGTATGGCTTAAGGCCATCTAATAACGATAACAACAGAAGGCTTGGAAGATAAGTGAGTCCATCAACTCCAACGGCATCACTGAGTATAGGACCACGACCTAAAAACTCCTTAATCGTCGTCTGAAAAGTCTGCAACATTAACGTTGCAGCCCGAAACGGGTCAGCACATGGAATATGCTGGCAATGTAAGACATAGAGAGTAATGGAATGAAACAGCTATACTATATGCATATTTGGCTGGTGGAAAGCTCTATGGTTACAGTTTTGCGTAAAGCCAATTTTTCCCTACTGCAAAGGAATAGATTTATTTAACTATCATGGTGGTTGTTAAACATTGAGAATGGTTGACAGCATTCTCAATCCCAATTAAGCATCATCATTAAACATAACCCAACAAAATTAATTTTAGAGTAACATGTTGAGATTCACATGAAAATCCAAGTACTAGATACTCAAGATGTCCATAACCGGGGACACGGCTAACCATCATTAGTTTATTACACTTTGCAGAGGTTTGCGCACTTTTCCCCACAAGACTCGATCGCCTCCGTTTGGTTTCTCGCACTACATGGTGTTTGAGAAGACGGATGACCGAGACATAGTCTTTCAGAAGCGCTAGCACCTTACGATGGGTAGACCATACCACCTACATCCCCTACATCTACTAGTCTACCACTGTAAGAGTTTGCACGACTTAGTCAACTATGCTAGAGCCCATAATAGCTTGTGGCTGCACACGGAAGTTTCTAGTATGAATAGTCTCATGATCCCTTTGAGCTTGGGTGGCGATCCAAAAGAAAACAGGCAAGTCCTGGAATACCCAGGTGCCTCAATCCACCCAGATGTGTGTTTAAGTTGCCACCTCAGATAAGTCTCACATCTGTCATGGATTTCACTCACCCAATCCACGTCTACTAGCATAGCATGGCATAATAAGCAAACGTAGAAGTAACTCCCAAAGGTTTGATAATAAACATGTAATAGATACTACCTCATCTACTTCCCATCCCACAATTTAATTAGATCCTAATCATGCAATGTGTGAGGATTGATCTAATGCAATAAAACTGGGTAGTAGAAAAGGTATGATCAAAGTGTTACTTGCCTTGCTGATGATCCGCGAAACCGAACGATTCGAAGTAACAGGCGGCGCACTCCGGGTACTCTATCGCAAACAAACAACCAATCATACAATAAGTACTCATCTAATGCACAGGTAAAACTCAAATAAGAGATCTAACCAGAAGGTTCAACTTAAGAACTCCGGTTGGCAAAAAGAATCAAATCGAATGAAGCAACGAAAATCAAACTGCGAAAGAAAACAACTTCGTTCTACTAATCTGGATCTAGGGCAAATTTTACAGTAACAAAAACTTGTTTAAGTTGGTTAAACGGATAGAGGGTTTCGAGACGAATCCCTAGGCGCTTGAATCGCCTGATTCCGATAAACGAGCGAAAAGTTAAACTAAAACGAAAATCGGATCAAGAATCGCGATCAGAAAAATCGCGGATTTAATCCAAGAAAAAGAAAAACGACAAACGCCGAATTTTTTTTCAGCACGGAAAATGAGGCGCGACGAACCTCGGCGGAGAAATTCGGCGACGGCGGCGGCGGCTCCAGCGGCGCGCGCGGATCGAGGCGGGGCTGATGGGCTGGGGCGGCTCGGGGCGGCGCTATTTGAAGGCTGCCCCCGGGCGGTGTCCCGCTCGGGTACGGCCCGAAGTCGGTTCATTTTTTTAATTATTCCGCTCGGAAGAAAAATAAAAATAAATACTAAACGGACTCCAAAAATTCCGAAATAAATTTTCACGGGCTTCTAAAATCAAGCCGCACAAGGTGAACATTTATTTGGGCCCTAAATGCAATTTTGAGAAACGCACATTTTTCCTAAATTCAAATAAAACACCGAAAAACTCCGAAATAAAATCTTATTTGATTTTTTATTAAATCCTCAATATTTCTTTATTTTGGGAAAGTCATTTTATTCCCTCTCTCATATTTTTGTATTAGAAATAATTGATGATAAAATAAATAAAATCAAATGATCCTATTCTCAAAATTTGAGAAAACTCAAATATGAAAATAACGAAATCCCCAACTCTCTCCGTGGGTCATTGAGTTGCGTAGAATTTCTAGGATCAACCAAAATTTAAAGTAAAATATGATATGCATGATGATCTAATGTATAACATTCCAAATTGAAGATTTGGGATGTTACAAACCTACCCCCCTTAAGATGAATCTCGCCCTCGAGATTCGGGTTGGCTAGAAAATAGGTGAGGGTGGTCTTTGAGCAAATCTTCCTCTCGTTCCTAGGTGGCTTCATCCTCCCTGTGGTGGCTCCATTGAACCTTGCAAAACTTGATAACCTTGCTGCGAGTAACTCGGCTGGCAAACTCGAGAATCTTAACTGGTTTCTCCTCGTAGGTCAAATCGTTATCCAACTGAATAGTTTCCAAAGGCACTGTGTCTCTCAATGGTATATCAACCATCTCCGTGTGACATTTCTTTAACTGAGAAACATGGAACACATCATGAACTCCTGACAATCCTTCGGGCAATTCCAACTTGTAGGCCACTTCTCCCATACGCTCCAAAACTCGATATGGTCCTACAAATCGTGGTGCTAACTTCCCTTTAACTCCAAAACGCTTTGTTCCCCGAAGTGGAGATACTCGAAGATAAGCTCTGTCTCCGACTTCGTAAATTGTCTCCTTGCGTTTAGAATCTGCATAACTCTTCTGTCTGGACCGGGCTACCTTGAGCCTATCGTGAATCAACTTCACCTTCTGTTCAGACTCTTTAATCAAGTCAGGTCCAAACAACTGGCGGTCTCCAACTTCGTCCCACGACAACGGTGTCCTGCACCTCCTTCCGTACAAAGCTTCCAAAGGGGCCATCTTCAAACTGGTTTGGTAACTGTTGTTGTAAGAGAACTCTGCATATGGCAAATTATCGTCCCAACTAGATCCGTAATCTAGCGCACATGCTCTCAGCATATCCTCCAAAATCTGATTGACTCTCTCGGTCTGTCCATCTGTCTGTGGATGAAAAGTTGTACTGAATTCTAGCCTGGTACCCAAAGTTTCGTGCAACTGCTTCCAGAACATTGAGGTAAACTGGGTTCCTCTATCTGATACGATACTCCTTGGAACTCCATGCAAACATACGATCCTGGTCATGTATATCTTTGCCAACTTAGCACTGTTGTAAGTGGTCTTTACCGGGATGAAATGAGCTACTTTCGTCAATCGATCAACTACAACCCAAATCGAGTCATAGCCTGAACGAGTCCTGGGCAATCCCGTGATAAAATCCATGCCTAGCTTATCCCACTTCCATTCGGGTATTGGCAATGGTTGTAACAATCCTGCTGGCTTCTGATGCTCTGCCTTTACTCTCTGGCATACACCACAAACTGCTACATACTCCGCAATATCCTTCTTCATTCCAGTCCACCAGAAAATATCCTTCAAATCCAGATACATCTTGGTATTTCCTGGGTGAATCGAATACGGTGAGTCGTGTGCCTCTTGCAAAATCAACTTCCTGATCTCCGGGTCATTGGGCACGTAAACGCGGTCTTCAAACCATAGGGTGTCGTGCTCATCCTCACGAAATCCTTGAGCTTTTCCTTTGCTCAGTTTCTCCTTTATAGCGGCAATCTCTTTGTCAGCTTTCTGAGCTTCTCTGATTCTATCCATCAAAGTAGAATGAATCTCCAATGCTGCTACATAGCCTCTCGGAACTATGTCCAAACATAGTTCACGAAGATTTTCTGCTAACTCCCTTGGTATTTCTCCCGTCATTAACGTATTGACATGGCTCTTGTGGCTTAATGCGTCAGCTACTACATTAGCCTTTCCAGGGTGATAATGCAATTTCATATCATAATCCTTGATAAGCTCCAACCATCTCCTTTGTCTGAGATTCAACTCCTTCTGTGTGAAGATGTATTTCAAACTCTTATGATCCGTGTACACCTCACAATGATTTCCAATCAGAAAATGTCTCCATGTTTTCAATGCATGCACTACGGCTGCTATGTAGCGACCTGACCCGAATGGATCACGTCTACTGTGCTACGGTGTCATCCCTGGATCAGTAATGCTGACACCACACAGTACATCGAGGTTTTATAGCAGAGTTGCAATCACACACTTATTACATCGATGGCTCAAAAAGAACTTATTACAATAAATATGGCTGAAGGCCATCTAATATCGATAACAGCGGAAGACTCGGAAGATAAATGGGTCCATCAACTCCAGCGGCATCACTGAGTATAGGGCCACGACCTAAAAGCTCTTTACTCGTCGTCTGAAAAGTCTGCAACATGAGAAGTTGCAGCCCGAAAACGGGTCAGCACATGGAATATGCTGGCAAAGTAACACATAGAGAGTAATGGAATGAAACAGCTATACTATATGCATATATGGCTGGTGGAAAGCTCTATGGTTACAGTTTTGCGTAAAGCCAGTTTTTCCCTACTGCAAAGGAATAATTTTATTTAACTATCATGGTGGTTGTGTAACATTGAGAATGGTTGACAGCATTCTCAATCCCAATTAAAAGTACAATTAAAACCCAACAATATTAATTAGAAGTAACATGTTGAGATTCACATGATATTCAAGTACTAGATACTCAAGTTGTCCATAACCGGGGACACGGCTAATCATGATTAGTTTGTACACTCTGCAGAGATTTGCGCACTTTTCCCCACAAGACTCGATCGCCTCCGTTTGGTTTCTCGCACTACAGGGTGTTTGAGAAGACGGATGACCGAGACATAGTCTTTCAGAAGCACTAGCACCTTACTTGTGGGGTAGACCGGTACACCTACATCCCCTACATCTGCTAGTCCACCCCGTAAGAGTTCGCACAACTTAGTCAACTATCCCAGAGCCCATAATGGCTTGTGGCTGCACACGTAAGTATTTAGCATGAAAGATCTTATGATCCCTTTGAGCCTGGGTGGCGGTCCGAAAAAAACAGGCAAGTCCTGATAGACATCAGGTGCCTCAATCCACCCAGATGTGTGTTTAAGTTGCCACCTTAGATAAACCATTAAAATTATCAATCTCACATCTGTCATGGATATCACTCACCCAATCCACGTCTACTAGCATAGCATGGCAATATAAGCAAACGTAGAGTAACTCCCAAAGGTTTCATAATAATATAGGTAATAGGTACTACCTCATCTACTTCCCATCCCACAATTTAATTAGATCCTAATCATGCAATGTGTGAGGATTGATCTAATGCAATAAAACATGGGTTGTAGAAAAGGTATGATCAAAGTGTTACTTGCCTTGCTGATGATCTGCGAGTCCTAGGGTTTCGAAGTAACAGGCGGCGCAATCCGGGTAATCTATCGCAGACAAACAACAAGCATACAATAAGTACTCATCTAATGCACAGGTAAAACTCGAACAAGAGAACGAACCAGAAAGTTCAACTTAAGAACTCCGGTTGCAAAGAAAGAACGAATCGAACAAACGACGGAAAAACAAGCGGCAGAAGAAAACAACTCGGTTCTAGCAAGTTGAATCTAGGTCAAAATTTTACTGTAGCAAAAGCTTGTTCAAGTTGATTAGATGGAATGGCGGTTTCGAGACGAAACTCCAGGCACTTGAATCACCTGATTCCGATAAACGAGCGAAAAGATAAACTAGAACGAAGATCGGATCTGAGATCACGATCGCGGAAAAGACGCGGAATAAATCCGACGAGAAGAAAAAGAAGAACGGTTAAACGAACGGATGTCGTTAACCTAGAAGAATCCGGTGATCACGTTCGTTAGGACGAACGGTCCAAAGGCAACTAAATCGGAGAAGAAAACGAATCCGATCTAGGGTTTCGGAGAAGAAAACCGAACGAAAAACCGATCTAGAAAATCGGAACGGTTTAGAGAAGAAAAGAATCGGAACGATTAGAAGAAAACGATCCGAGAAAAAGAGACGCGGGGCAACCTCCGGCGAGGTCTCCGGCGAGGGGCTCCGGCGGCGTGGGCGTGGGCGGCGGCGGCAAGTTGCGGCGGCGGCACGGGTGTGGGGTGGCGGCACGGCGCGGGTGAGGCGGCGACGCGGCGGTGACGCAGGGCGCGGGCGGCAGCTTAGGGCAGCGCGCGGGTGAGGGGTGGCGCGGCGCGGGGTGTGGTGGAGCTCTAGGCTTTGGGTTTGATGATTTAGAGGGGGGGGGTGCTTGGGTATTTATATTGGGGAGGGGTGGAGTTTACTTGGGGTAGGGGACAAGAATTAGACTAGGAATAGGAATAGAAAAAAGGAAAGGAAAAGATCTAGAAGTAGAAAAGGAATATACGGAAGTAGGACAAAAGTCCTACTAGGATTCGGTAGAAACAAGAGGCGGCGGCGGCCTCCTGCGCCTGCGCCTGACGCGCGGCTAGCGATGGCCTTGGCCGGCTGGGCCTTTGGCCCAAGGCGCTGGACTTTGATTTTTTTTAAACGGTTCCGCGCTCGGAAAACACAGAAAAACAAAATCTACCGGACTCCAAAACTAATAAAGTAAATTTTCCTCGACTCCTAAAAATGAGCCGAACAAAATGAACTTTTCTCCGGACCTAAAATGCCATTTTTGAAAACGCGCATTTTTCCCTATCCAAATAAAATGCAAATAAACTCCGGCAAACAAAATGTGATCTATTTATTAAATCTTCATTTTTCCTATATTTTGGGAAAGTCATATTATTCCCTCTCTCATATATTTTGACACCGGAAAAATTATTGAAGATAAAATAAATAAATCAAATGATCCTATTTTCAAAATTCGAGAAAACTCTCAAATATGAAAATAACGAAATCTCCAACTCTCTCCGAGGGTCCTTGAGTTGCGTGAAATTTCTAGGATCAACCAAAATGCAAGAAAAATATGATATGCATATGATCTAGTGTATAACATTCCAAATTGAAAATTTGGGATGTTACAAACCTACCCCCCTTAAGATGAATCTTGACCTCGAGATTCGGGTTGGCTAGAAAATAGGTGAGGGTGGTCCTTGAGCAAATCTTATTCTCTCTCCCAGGTGGCTTCATCCTCTGAGTGGTGGTCCCACTGAACTTTGCAAAACTTGATAACCTTGCTGCGAGTAACTCTGCTGGCAAACTCGAGAATCTTGACTGGCTTCTCCTCTTATGTTAATTCGTCCTTCAACTGAATCGCTTCTAATGGCACCGTATCTCTTAGCGGTACCTCCGCCATCTCGGCGTGACATCTCTTCAGCTGAGAAACATGGAATACATCATGAACTCCTGACAGTCCTTCTGGTAATTCCAACTTATAAGCGACTTCTCCCATACGTTTCAAGATCTTAAATGGTCCAACGAAACGCGGTGCTAACTTTCCCTTAACTCCAAAGCGCTTAACTCCTCGAAGTGGGGATACTCGGAGATAAACTCTGTCTCCAGTTTCGTAAACTGTCTCCTTGCGTTTTGAATCTGCGTAGCTCTTCTGCCTGGACTGGGCTACCTTGAGCCTATCGCGAATCAACTTAACTTTCCGTTCAGACTCCTTAATCAAATCTGGTCCAAAGAATTGACGGTCTCCAAATTCGTTCCATGACAACGGTGTCCTGCACCTCCTTCCGTATAAAGCTTCAAAAGGGGCCATCTTCATACTGGTTTGGTAACTGTTGTTATAAGAAAACTCCGCATACGGCAAGTTTTCGTCCCAACTTGATCCATAATCTAGTGCACAAGCTCTCAGCATATCTTCCAAAATCTGATTGACTCTCTCGGTCTGTCCATCTGTCTGCGGATGAAAAGCTGTGCTGAACTCTAGTCTGGTTCCTAAAGTTTCATGCAACTGATTCCAAAACTTTGAGGTAAATTGGGTTCCTCTATCTGATACGATACTCCTCGGAACTCCATGCAAACAAACGATTCTAGTCATGTATATCTTTGCCAACTTAGCACTGGTGTAAGTGGTCTTAACTGGAATAAAATGTGCTACCTTTGTCAAACGATCAACTACCCATATCGAGTCATAGCCTGCTTTCGTCCTGGGTAGTCCTGTGATAAAATCCATGCCTATCTTATCCCACTTCCATTCGGGTATCGGCAATGGTTGTAACAATCCTGCTGGCTTTTGATGCTCTGCCTTTACTCTCTGACATACATCACAAACTGCTACATACGCTGCAATATCCTTCTTCATTCCGGTCCACCAGAATGTTTCCTTTAAATCCAAATACATCTTGGTATTCCCTGGGTGAATCGAATACGGCGAATCATGTGCCTCTTGTAAAATCAACTTCCTGATCTCCGGGTCATTGGGCACATAAACGCGGTCCTCAGACCATAAGGTATCGTGCTCATCCTCACGAAATCCCTTTGCTTTTCCTTCGCTCAATTTCTCTTTTATAGCAGCAATTTCCTTGTCAGATTTCTGAGCTTCTCTGATCTTATCCATCAATGTTGACTGAATCTCCAATGCTGCTACATAGCCTCTCGGAACTATTTCCAAACATAGCTCACGAAGGTTTTCTGCTAACTCCTTTGGTATTTCTCCCGTCACTAGGGTATTGACATGGCTCTTACGGCTCAATGCGTCTGCTACTACATTAGCTTTTCCGGGATGGTAATGCAATCTCATGTCATAATCCTTGATGAGCTCCAACCATCTCCTCTGTCGGAGGTCCAACCATCTCCTCTTATGATCCGTGTACACCTCATAATGATTTCCAATGAGGAAATGTCTCCACGTCTTCAATGCATGCACTACGGCTGCTAACTCCAAATCATGCGTGGCATAATTCAACTCATGAGGCTTCAGTTGCCGTGAAGCATACGAAACAACTCTTCCTTCCTGCATAAGCACTGCTCCAAGTCCTCGACGTGAAGCGTCGCAATACACCTCATAATCCTTGGTCTGATCTGGCAAAATCAATACTGGTGAGGTAACCAAACGTGTCTTCAACTCCTGGAAACTAGCCTCACACTCCTCAGTCCATTTGAACTTAGTATCCTTCTTCAACAACTCCGTCATAGGCTTCGCAATCTTTGAGAAATTCTCAATGAATCTCCGGTGGTATCCTGCGAGTCCAAGAAAACTCCGGATCTCTCCAACTGTTGTTGGTGCTTCCCATTCGGTTACGGTCTCAACCTTTGTGGGGTCAACTGCTATACCTTCTCCGGATATAACGTGTCCGAGGAATCCAACTTCCTTCAACCAAAACTCACATTTGCTGAATTTGGCATATAACTGATGTTCTCTTAGTTTCTCCAAAACCAAACGCAAATGTTCCTTATGCTCCTCTTCATTCTTTGAATAAACCAAAATGTCATCGATGAACACTACGACGAACTTATCCAAAAACTCCATAAACACTTTGTTCATCAGGTTCATAAAATAGGCAGGTGCGTTAGTCAATCCAAATGACATAACAGTATACTCATATAGTCCATATCTTGTGGTGAATGCTGTCTTAGGTATCTCCTGCTCTCGAATCTTCAACTGATGGTACCCTGATCGCAAATCGATCTTGGAAAACACTTTAGCTCCTTGCAATCGATCAAACAGATCGTTGATCATTGGCAGTGGGTACTTATTCTTGATGGTTACTTCATTCAATCCCCGATAATCTACAACCATCCTTAATGATCCATCCTTCTTTTCCACTAGAAGTACGGGTGATCCCCAAGGCGAAGAACTTGGGCGAATGTAACCTTTATCCAATAACTCCTTAATCTGATTCTTAATTTCCACAAAATCCTTTGCTGGCATCCAGTACGGTCGCTTCGATATTGGGCCTGTACCTAGCAATAACTCAATCAAAAATTCAATGTCTCTATCTGATGGCATGCTTGGTAATTCCTCAGGAAATACATCAGGAAAATCCTTTACCACTGGTACTTCCTCCTGCACAACTCCTGTTAGGCAATTCACTTGTGTCCTATTTGGCACATGCCGGGATACATACTTGATCCTTCTTCCTTCTGGTGTGGTAAGCAAAATTGTCTTACTGGCGCAATCGATGTTTCCTCCATACATCGACAGCCAATCCATTCCAAGAATCACATCCAACCCTTGGGATTCCAGAATAATTAAATCCGTTGGGAATACATGCCTTCCTATACTCAATGGTACTTGGAAACATCCTTGTCTGGCCATGTATTCTGCTCCTGGCGAGCTTACTAGCATAGGTGTTTTAAGAATCCTAGTGGGCAGGCTATACTTTTCCAAAAATCCCCTTGATATGTATGAATGCGATGCACCAGTATCAAAAAGAACTAGTGCAGTAAATGACTTAACCAAAAACTTACCGATTACTGCATCGGGCTGATCTTCAATATCCTCCACATTAACGTGGTTCACCTGTCCCCTATTGAAAGGGTTCGGCTTCTTCCCAGAGCTTCCATTGCCATTTCCATTCTGGCCTTCAGGACATTCATTGGCATAATTTCCGGTCTTCGAACACTTGAAACAGGTGACTTGACTCAGGTCTCTCTTGGTTGGGGTCGATGGGGTGGTCCGCTTCTGGCCGTTGCTTCCTCCATTCCCATTACCATTCTTGTGGCCATTATGGTTGTGCGAGCTACCTCCTCCATGGGTGTGCTGAAACTTAAATCCCAGTTTAGGGGTAAAACGGGGCTTCTGCTGGGCTCCAGAGTTATACTTCCCCTGTCCATACTTCCTCTTACGGTTCTCAATCTGCTGTTGCTTCCCTTCAATCATGATGGCACGATCTACCAACTCCTGGTAGTTGTTGAAACTCGCTACCATCAACTGCATGCTTAGTTCATCATTCAATCCTTCCAGAAACTTCTCCTGCTTAGCTGCATCCGTAGCAACGTCATCTGGGGCATAACGGGCTAGCTTACTAAAGTCGTCAACGTACTGGCCAACTGTCCTTCCTCCTTGGCGTAAGTTACGAAACTCACGCTTCTTTATGGCCATAGCTCCTGCTGAAACATGGGCAGTGCGGAAAGCTTGCTGAAACTGATCCCATGTGACAGTGTCAACTGGGTAAGTGGCTGTGAAATTCTCCCACCATGCTGCCGCGGGTCCGTCAAGCTAGTGTGCGGCAAACTTCACTTTCTCACCATCCGTGCATCCTGCAGTGGTCAACTCCCTTCCTATCTTACGGAGCCAATCGTCTGCTACTATTGGCTCGGTGCTACTGGAAAACACCGGCGGATTCAGCCTAAGGAAACGGGCTAAGTGGTCAACAGGTGGTGGTGGGTTGTTGTTGTTGTTCTGCTAGTTCTGGACTAACATCTGCATCAATTGATTCTGCTGCTGGATCAACTGAGTGAGCTCCGGTGGAAATCCATTGTCACATCTCGGAGGCATCTGAGGGTTTAGAAAAGACGAGAATTGAGAATAGAATGAGGTCTAAAGGGAAAACACTACCCATATGCACATGAGGCAAATGCACACAAAATCACTTCAATCAATCAAACAAGGGCTTACAAACGGTCTAAAACTATCGCAAAAGTGCTCGACTATAATGTTTTACATGGGGGAAATACTACTACTATCTGGTGGTCATCTAGAAATTTGAACCGGTGGAAGACTCCATGATATCTGCTCCAGCTTCGTCTTCGAAGTCGGGTTCACTTGGATCCGAATCGGTGTCGTCGATGATGATGTAGTTGTCCGGACATGCGACGTACTCGTCGTCCTCCTGGGATGCTAACTTCCTCTTGAGTTCTTCAATCTCATGCTTAAGATCGTAATTGTGCCTTGCCAGAGCTACGATCTCGTCCATGTAGTCCTTGCGTGTAGACTTCAGTTCTCCTTCTAGCTCGATGATCCTTGCCTTCGCATTCTTCAACTCTACCATATCATTGCACATCTGGTTCTCGTGGCGTCGAATGTGCTGGTTTAACTCCTGGACGAAAGATGCAATGGATCTATCCTTCTTAGTGCTGACTAACTCCCATTGTTCATCACGGCGTCCGCAAATCTGGTAGATAGTGTCCTTGAGGTCTTCTTGATAAACTTCTCCAATGCGTCCTATGGTGATATGAGCTGCCATGCTCCTTCCTAGACTCCAGGTTGGTGCATTGAAAACACTATCTATGGGCTTCGTGATTGGAGCGAATGTTCTTCCCGGAACGTAAGCTTGAATCTTCCAGCGCTCCTCTTCAGGTAGAGTGGCGTTGAAGGTTCCCGTGAAGCTTGGTAATCCAATGTTCAGGTACTTGGTGACTTCCTTCAGGTGAAATCCAAATGGTGTGCCTTCATCCGGTTGAGCGTACTTAATCTTCGCGTGCGTCATCCTAATAGAGTAGAAAAGATAAGGAGTTAGAAAATGAGAAGAGAAGGGGGATCTATGGCTTTAACTTAGTGGTCGTGTCCTACAGTCAGCATGTGCTCTGATACCATCTCTGTAGCGACCTGACCCGAATGGATCACGTCTACTGTGCTACGGTGTCATCCCTGGATCAGTAATGCTGACACCACCCAGTACATCGAGGTTTTATAGCAGAGTTGCAATCACACACTTATTACATCGATGGCTCAAAAAGAACTTATTACAATAAATATGGCTGAAGGCCATCTAATATCGATAACAGCGGAAGACTCAGAAGATAAATGGGTCCATCAACTCCAGCGGCATCACTGAGTATAGGGCCACGACCTAAAAGCTCTTTACTCGTCGTCTGAAAAGTCTGCAACATGAGAAGTTGCAGCCCGAAAACGGGTCAGCACATGGAATATGCTGGCAAAGTAACACATAGAGAGTAATGGAATGAAACAGCTATACTATATGCATATATGGCTGGTGGAAAGCTCTATGGTTACAGTTTTGCGTAAAGCCAGTTTTTCCCTACTGCAAAGGAATAAGTTTATTTAACTATCATGGTGGTTGTGAAACATTGAGAATGGTTGACAGCATTCTCAATCCCAATTAAAAGTACAATTAAAACCCAACAACATTAATTAGAAGTAACATGTTGAGATTCACATGATATTCAAGTACTAGATACTCAAGTTGTCCATAACCGGGGAC